>NC_083453.1:20683801-20866301 GCF_020745735.1 Hemiscyllium ocellatum | reverse complement strand
TGGATCTGTGAGGGTGGGGGGCATTGGAGCTGTTAGGGTGGGGGTACAGGAGCTGTAAGGGTGAGGGGTACAGGAGCTGAGGGTGGGGGGTACTGGAGCTGTGAGGGTGTAGAGTTGTTAGGGGGTATCAGGGCATGGCATGCGATGTCTAAAAAGAGAAGACGTGAGAATACTGCTGGGTTTTATATACAGACATGCAGATCGTGAAAAGAGACATTATGGCATTTAGTGAAGCGTCATCTGAATCGCTGCTGAGAACCCATGGTCTCTGTTGTTGCCATCTGCACCAGTATTGGCTTAGAGACCTGAACTGGATTCCTAATGGCCCAGAGAAGCATTCCAACCTGGGTATCTATTCCAGGTCGGTCTTTATCTCAACTTTAATTTAAGTATCAACAGAGCTGGGACCAGTCTGCAGTCCAATTTCGGCTCCATAGCAACTGAATGTAACCATCCAGCAGATCAGGGACGATTGGTCTGTTCAGGTGTCCAAATCTGAACAGTTTGTGTGTTTTGTCTCCACCTAATGGAGTTTCTGAGCAATGCCATTTTGTTTTTAAAAACCTGACAATTTAAGGAGCTGAAATTATGTTGCGCAGCATGAGCAAGCACGAAAGTCAAATAATCAATAACTTAACAAGGGCATTGACCAGTTTATTTCCTTCACTCCCGTAACGTCCTTACAGTTTCATTCAAATACATTGGCCCTGGGCTTTGGTTAGCTCAGTTGGTTGGATAGCAGATTTGCAATGTACTTTAATACCAACAGTGTGTGTTTAATTCCCACACTGGTTACAGTTACCCTGAACGACTTGCCTTCTCAACCTCACCCCCCCCTTGCTTGAAGCATGATGACCTTTGTAGTCTGGTAAGATAATGGCAAACTTAAGTGTCCTAATTTAGCCCGTCACCTGAATGTTGTGTGGAATCCTGAGGTGGATATGGAGGAAAGACAGCAAGCAAGCGTTTGATTGGTTAATGAACCAATGTTTCCTGTTCTAGCTTCACAATGTTTTTGAACAATTCCCCAGAAGAAAGTATGGTTCGTCCCTTTGCACATACACAGCGCTCAGCCGAGGCTATGAGAAGAAATTTGATATGGTTTTGAGATCTCTCGTTATATTGAATTCAAGAGAAAGCAGCATAGTTTCTGCTAAGTACAGGGCAAATGAAAGGCCTCAGTTGAAATGGAGTCAGTTCTAGTACTGGCCTCAGTGATGGCATCCCATAGCAAAAGCCATTAGACATAGGAGAAGGCCATCCAGCCCATTGTGTCTGTTCTGTCATTCCAACGAAATCATGACTGATCTGATCATCCTCAACTCCACTTTCCTGCCTTTTCCCCATAACCCTTGATTCCCTCGCTGCTTAAAAATCTGTCTCTGCCTTGAATTAATTAACAACCCAGCCGCAACAGCCCTCTGCAGTAAAGAATTCCACCGATTCAGTACCCTCAGGGAGAACAATATCCCCCCCATCTCTGTATTAAATGGGTGACCCCTTATTCTGAGATTATACTCTCTGGTTCTAGACTCTCCCACAAGGAGAAATAATCTCTCCATATCTACCCACCAAGTCCCCCAGAAGAACCTTGTATGTTTCAATAAGGTCATCTTCTAAACTGTAATGAGTACAGGCCCAACCGACTCAACCTCTCCTCATAAGACAGTCCCTCCACAGCTTTAGAACATAGAAGGATACAGCGCAGTACAGGCCCTTTGGCCCTCGATGTTGCGCCGACCGAATCCTACCTAACCTATACTAGCCCAATAACTTCCAAATGCCTATCCAGTGCCCGCTTAAATGACCATAAAGAAGGAGAGTTCACCACTGATACGGGCAGGGCATTCCATGAACTCACAACCCGCTGTGTGAAGAATCTACCCCTAACATCTGTCCTATACCTACCACCCCTTAATTTAAAGCTATGTCCCCTAGTAACACCTGACTCCATTAGCGGTAAAAGGTTCTTAGTATCTACCCTATCTAAACCCCTAATCATCTTATACACTTCTATCAGATCTCCCCTAAACCTTCTCTTCTCCAATGAGAACAGCCCCAAGTGCCTCAGCCTTTCCTCATAAGATTTTCCTACCATTCCAGGCAACATCCTGGTAAACCTCCTCTGCACTCGTTCTAAAGCTTCCACATCCTTCCTATAGTATGGCGACCAAAACTGCACACAATACTCCAGATGAGGCCGCACCAGAGTCTTATACAACTGCAACATGACCTCAGGACTCCGGAACTCAATTCCTCTGCCAATAAAGCCCAGTACACCATATGCCTTCCTCACAGCACTATTTACCTGGGTGGCAACTTTCAGAGATCTGTGTACATGGACACCAAGATCCCTCTGCTCATCCACACTACCAAGTAGCCTACCATTAGCCCAGTAATCCATCATCTTGTTATTCCTACCAAAGTGAACGACTTCGCACTTAGCTACATTGAATTCCATTTGCCACATTTCTGCCCAGCTCTGCAACTTATCTATATCCCGCTGTAACCTACCACTTCCTTCCTCACTATCCACAACTCCACCGACTTTTGTGTCATCCGCAAACTTGCTTACCCAGCTTTCAAGTCCTTCCTCTAGATCATTTATAAAGATAACAAAAAGCAATGGTCCCAAAACAGATCCTTGTGGTACACCGCTAGTAACTGCGCTCCAAGATGAACATAATCCATCAACTACTACCCTCTGTCTCCTTCCAGCCAGCCAATTCCTAATCCAAACCTCTAATGTATCCTCAATGCCATACCTCCGAAGTTTTAGCATTAGCCTACCATGGGGAACCTTATCGAACGCCTTACTAAAATCCATATACACAACATCTACTGCTTTACCCTCATCCACTTCCTTGGTCACCTTCTCAAAGAACTCAATAAGGTTTGTGAGGCACGACCTGCCCTTCACAAAACCATGCTGGCTATCCCTGATCACGTTATTCCTACCCAGATGTTCATAAATCTTATCCCTTACCATTCTCTCTAAGACTTTGCCCACCACTGAAGTCAGACTCACTGGCCTATAGTTGCTAGGGCTATCCCTACTCCCTTTCTTGAACAATGGGACCACATTCGCTATCCTCCAGTCCTCTGGTACTATTCCTGTTGACAACGACGACATAAAAATCCAGGCCAATGGCTCTGCTATCTCCTCCCTAGCTTCCCATAGGATCCTGGGGTAAATGCCATCAGGCCCAGGAGACTTATCTATATTCATCCTTTCCAATATTCCCAAAACCTCTTCCCTGCATATTTCCAGGGCATCCATTCTAATTATTTGTGATTCCATATTCACATCAGCAACAGTGTCCTGTTCCTGAGTGAATACTGAGGAAAAGTACTGATTTAATGTCTCTCCAATCTCCTCCGCCTCCACACACAACTTCCCACTACTATCCTTGACTGGACCGATACCTACCCTAGTCATCCTTTTATTCTTGACATATCTATAGAAAGCCTTTGGGTTTTCCCTAATCCTACCAGCTAAAGACTTTTCATGTCCCCTTCTCGCTTCTCTTAGCTCCCTCTTTAGCTCCTTCCTGGCTACCTTATAACACTCAATCGCCCCTACTGAACCTTCACGCCTCATCTTTACATATGCCGCCTTCTTCCCTTTCACAAGGGACTCCAATTCCTTACTAAACCACGGCTGCCTCACAAGGCCCTTTACACCATGCCTGACTGGTACATACCTATCGAGGACACGCAGTAGCTGCTCCTTGAACACTCCCCACATCTCATTAGTGTTCTTCCCTTGAAGCCTGTTTTTCCAATCCACACATCCTAAGTCATGCCTCACTGCATCATAATTTCCCTGCCCCCAGCTATAGCTCTTGCCCTGCGGCACACGATTATCCCTCTCCATCACTAAAGTAAAAGTCACCGAATTGTGGTCACTGTCCCCGAAGTGCTCACCTACCTCCAAGTCTAACACCTGGCCTGGTTCATTACCTAGAACCAAATCCAATATAGCCTCCCCTCTTGTTGGCCTGTCGACATATTGTGTCAGGAAACCCTCCTGCACACATTGGACAAACACCGACCCATCTAATGAACTCGAGCTATAGCTCTCCCAGTCAATATCTGGGAAGTTAAAGTCCCCCATAACAACCACCCTGCTACCTTCACTCTTTTCCTGAATCATCCTCGCAATATTATCCTCTACTTCTCTAGGACTATTAGGAGGCCTGTAGAAAACACCTAACAGGGTGACCTCACCTTTCCTATTTCTAACCTCAGCCCAAACTACCTCAGATGGCAAGTCCTCTTCCATCGTCCATTCCACTGCTGTGATACTGTCTTTGACAAGTAATGCCACGCCTCCCCCTTTTTTACCCCCATGTCTGATCCTACTAAAACATTTGAACCCTGGAACGTGCAACAGCCATTCTTGTCCCTGTTCTACCCACGTCTCTGTAATGGCCACAACATCGAAGTCCCAGGTACCAACCCACGCTGCAAGTTCACCTACCTTATTCCTTATACTTCTGGCATTGAAGTATACACACTTCAATCCACCTTTCTGGTTACAGGCACCCTCCTTAGAGATCACTGCATTATTCCTAACCTCCCTACACTCAAGGTCCTGTACCCTAAAGCTACAGTCCTGGTTCCCATGCCCCTGCGGAGTTAGTTTAAACCCTCCCAAAGAGCACTAGCAAACCTCCCCCCAAGGATACTGGTGCCCCTCAGGTTCAAGTGTAGACCATCCTTTTTATAGAGGTCCCACCTTCCCCAGAAAGGACCCCAGTTATCCAGAAACCGGAATCCCTCCCTCCTGCACCATCCCTGTAGCCACGCATTTAACTGCTCTCTCTCCCTGTTCCTCGACTCTCAATTTATTTCAAAGGGAATGGAGTATAGAAGTAGGAATGTTTTACTGAAACCAAACCTCTTTCCTGATGAAGGGCTTATGCCTGCAACGTCGACTCTCCTGCTCCTCAGATGCTGCCTGAGCTGCTGTGCTTTTCCAGCACCACTCTCTCCACAGGAAAACCAAACAAGGCACTAGTAAAGTCCCAGCTGGAATACTGTGAACAGCTCTGGGCCCCTTTTTCTAAGGAAAGATAGACTGGCTTTGGAGACAGTCCAGAGAAGACTCACTCGGCTGATCCCAGGGTAATTCCAAGGAAGGAGGGACTGTCTTATGAGTCGGACTGGGGTGTTGGAAGCACTAGCTTTCGGAGTGCTTGCTCCTTCATCAGGTGATTGTGGACACCACCTGCTCCACGATTACCTGGTGAAGGAGCAGCGCTCCGAAAGCTAGTGCTTTCAAATAAACCTGTTGGACCACAACCTGGTGGTGTGTGAGTTTTAACTCTATCTTATGAGGAGAGATTGAGTAGATTGGAGGTTAGAAGAATGAAAGGTGACCTTATTGAAACATGCAAGATTTTTAGGGGGAACTTGACAAACTGGGTGCAGAAATCTGTGTTCTGTGGTCATGTGCTTTTGAGGTGAGTTCTTATTTTCTCCAGTGATTTGTGTATTTTCACATACTGCTGGTGAACATATCTCCCTCGAGTTGTGTGAGGTCTGTGGTCATTTACCCAATGGATTGTTGCCAACATTCAGTTCAGTACCTGCTGTGCTGCCCCACACCTGGGAATCTGTTAATCACAGCATTCAAAGTTGTTTGTCCTTCAGTGGAGGAACAGTAGGTGGACCATATCAAATACCTATTCAACACATCACGGAAATACTCTTCAATAGCTCTGGAGGAATGCCAATGGGAAAAAAAAATTGTAATATAATCTAACCTTCAACAATTCAAACAATGACCACCTCAAAGAAAGCAACAATGATGCAGAAGCACAACTATAATGGCAGAGATGCTTGTGAAAATGTTGAATATTGTCTCTGTAAAAATACTAGTGGGAATGGATGGGAATCCATTTACAGATATGGGACCCAGGTTCGAATCCACCCTCGGGCAACTGTCTGTGTGGGGTTTGTACATTCTCCCAGCGGCTGTCTGCAGGTTTCCTCCTATAGTCCAAAGATGTGCAGATTACAGTGGATTGGCCATGATAAATTGTCCCATAATGCCCAAGGGATGCACAGGTTAGGGTGGATTGGCCGTGCTAAATTGTCCCATAGTGTCCAGGGGTGTGCAGGTTAGGGTGGATTGGCCATGCTAAATTGCCCATAGTGTCCAGGGGTGTGCAGGTTAGGGTGGATTGGCCATGCTAAATTGCCCATAGTGTCCAGGGGTGTGCAGGTTAGGGTGGATTGGCCATGCTAAATTGCCCATAGTGTCCAGGGATGTGCAGGTTAGGGTGGATTGGCCGTGCTAAATTGCCTATAGTGTCTAGGGATGTGGAGGTTAGGGTGGACTGGCCATGCTAAATTGCTCATAGTGTCCAGGGATGTGCAGGTTAGGGTGGATTGGCCATGCTAAATTGTCCAGCGTCCAGGGATGTGCAGGTTAGGGTGGGTTGACCATGCTAACTTGTCCCATAGTGCCCAGGGATGTGCAGGTTAGGGTGGATTGGCCATGCTAAATTGTCCCATAGTATCCAGAGATGTGCAGGTTAGGGTGGATTGGCCATGCTACAATGCTCCATAGTGCCAAGGGATGTGCAGGTTAGGGTGGATTGGCCATGCTAAATTGTCCCATAGTACCCAGAGATGTGCAGGTTAGGGTGGATTGGCCGTGCTAAATTGTCCCATAGTGCCCAGGGATGTGCAGGTTAGGGTGGATTGGCCATGCTAAATTGTCCCATAGTGCCCAGGGATGTGCAGGTTAGGGTGGATTGGCCATGCTAAATTGTCCCATAGTACCCAGGGATGTGCAGGTTAGGGTGGATTGGCCATGCTAAATGACCCATAGTGCCCAGAGATGTGCAGGTTAGGGTGGATTGGCCATGCTACAATGCTCCATAGTGCCCAGGGATGTGCAGGTTAGGGTGGATTGGCCATGCTAAATTACCCATAGTGTCCAGGGATGTGCAGGTTAGGGGGAACTGGCCTTGCTACAATGCTCCATAGTGTCCAGGGATGTGCAGGTTAGGGTGGATTGGCCATGCTAAATTGTCCCATAGTACCCAGAGATGTGCAGGTTAGGGTGGATTAGCCATGCTAAATTGCCCCATAGTGTCCAGGGATGTGTAGGTTACGGTGGATTAGCCATGCTAAATTGTCCCGTATATCCAGGGATGTGCAGGTTAGAGTGGATTGGCCATGCTAAATTGTCCCATAGTGCCCTGGGATGTGCAGGTTAGGGTGGATTAGCCATGCTAAATTGTCCCGTAGTGTCCAAGGATGTGCAGGTTAGAGTGGATTGGCCATGCTAAATTGTCCCATAGTGCCCTGGGATGTGCAGGTCAGGGTGGAATGGCCATGTTAAATTGTCCCGTAGTGTCCAGCGATGTGCAGATTAGAGTGGATTGGCCATGCTAAATTGTCCCGTAGTCCCCAGGGATGTGCAGGCTAGGGTGGATTGGCCATACTAAATTACCCATAGTGTCCAGGGATGTGCAGGTTAGGGTGGATTGGCCGTGCTAAATTGTCCCATAGTGCCCATGGATGTGCAGGCTAGGGTGGATTGGCCATGCTAAATTGTCCCATAGTGCCCAGAGATGTGCAGGGTAGGGTGGATTGGCCATGCTAAATTGTCCTATAGTGCCCAGGGATGTGCAGGTTAGGGTGGATTGGCCATGCTAAATTGTCCCATAGTGTCCAGGGATGTGCAGGTTAGGGTGGATTGGCCATTCTAAATTGCCCCATAGTACCCAGGGATGTGCAGGTTAGGGTGAATTGGCCATGCTAAATTGTCCCGTAGTGCCCAGAGATGTGCAGGGTAGGATGGATTGGCCATGCTAAATTGTCCTATAGTGCCCAGGGATGTGCAGGTTAGGGTGGATTGGCCATGCTAAATTGTCCCATAGTGTCCAGGGATGTGCAGGTTAGGGTGGATTGGCCATTCTAAATTGCCCCATAGTACCCAGGGATGCGCAGGTTAGGGTGAATTGGCCATGCTACATTGCCCCCATAGTGTCCAGGGATGTGTATGTTAGGATGGACTGGCCGTGCTAAATTGTCCCATAGTGTCCAGGGATGTGCAGGTTCGGGTGGATTGGCCATGCTAAATTGTCCCATAGTGTCCAGGGATGTGCAGGTTAGGGTGGATTGGCCATGCTCAATTGCCACATAGTACCCAGGGATGTGCAGGTTAGGGTGGATTGGCCATGCTAAATTACCCATAGTGTCCAGGGATGTGCAGGTTAGGGTGGATTGGCCGTGCTAAATTGTCCCATTGTGTCCAGGGATGTGCAGGTTATGGTGGATTGGCCATGCTAAATTATCCCATAGTGCCCTGGGATGTGCAGGTTAGGGTAGATTAGCCATGCTAAATTGTCCCGTAGTGCCCAGAGATGTGCAGGGTAGGGTGGATTGGCCATGCTAAATTGTCCCATAGTACCCAGAGATGTGCAGGTTAGGGTGGATTAGCCATGCTAAATTATCCCATAGTGCCCTGGGATGTGCAGGTTAGGGTAGATTAGCCATGCTAAATTGTCCCATAGTGTCCAGGGATGTGCAGGTTAGGGTGGATTGGCCATGCTCAATTGCCACATAGTACCCAGGGATGTGCAGATTAGAGTGGATTGGCCATGCTAAATTGTCCCATAGTGCCCAGGGATTTGTAGGTTAGGGTGGATTAGCCATGCTAAATTGTCCCATAGTGTAGGGATGTGCAGGTTAGGGTGGATTGGCCATGCTAAATTGTCCCATAGTGCCCAGGGATGTGTAGGTTACGGTGGATTAGCCATGCTAAATTGTCCCGTAGTGCCCAGAGATGTGCAGAGTAGGGTGGATTGGCCATGCTAAATTGTCCCATAGTGCCCAGGGATGTGCAGGTTAGGATGGATTGGCCGTGCTAAATTGTCCCGTAGTGCCCAGGGATGTGCAGGTTAGGGTGGATTGGCCATGATAAATTGTCCCATAGTGCCCAGGGATGTGCAGGTTAGGGTGGATTGGCCATGCTAAATTGTCCCGTAGTGCCCAGGGATGTGCAGGTTAGGGTGGATTGGCAATGATAAATTGTCCCGTAGTCCCCAGGGATGCGCAGGTTAGGGTGGATTGGCCATGCTAAATTGTCCCATAGTGTCCAGGGATGTGCAGGTTAGGATGGATTGGCCATGCTAAATTGTCCCATAGTGTCCAGGGATGTGCAGGTTAGGGTGGATTGGCCTTGCTAAATTGTCGCATAGTGCCCAGGGATGTTCAGGTTAAGGTGGATTAGCAATGGGAAATGCAGAGTTACAGGAATAGGATAGGGTGTGGGGCTGGGTGGAATGCTCTTCAGAGATCGGTGTGGACTTAAATGGCCTGCTTCCACACAGTAGGGATTCTGTCTGAAAGGACATTGACCTGAACTGTCAGTCCTCTCTCCACTGCTCTCGTTCCTGCATTTTCTATTATCATTGTTGAATGTACCATTTATATCAGTAGATGGTGCTATCGCCACATTTTTAAGGACAAGTGCAGTTTCTGCATGTCATTTTAGGAAACATTTTCCAAAGGAGTTTCTAGCTAGCTGTGCCATCTCCTTCAGGCATAGGTGTCGACAGTTGACAGCACAGGAATGGCTATTTCTGTAAGAGGTAGGGTTACAATTGCACTTGTCCATTCAATACCATTGGATTCTTCCAAATCATCGCTCGTGTTTTACGTCAAGTCAGTCCAATAATGCAACAAGCAGGGTTATTGTGTTCATTGCATTCCTCTGTGGAGTGCAGTGATTAGCTCGCCTGGATATAGAGCTTCACCGAATCACAGGCTTCCTGAAAGCAAGCGCAGAGCATTAGAGATGGCATGCATGTCATCTGTAAATGTTGAATTGCGCTGGCACATATAAGGTGCACCGGTCTTTTGCTGAGAGTTCCCTGGCGTCCCTGGCGTTTCTTGTGCCTATCACATTCCCTGATCAACTTCAAACAGGAGCCTGGGTGCTTGGCCTCAATGAAGTCTGGCAAATATTGCAAACTACACCTTTGTTTAGAGTCATAGAGATGTACAGCATGGAAACAGACCCTTCGGTCCAACCTGAACATGCCGACCAGATATCCTAATGACTTCATACTTTTACGTTCAGTTCTTCATCCCTTTCTCTTGCTCTTTTTCACACTCTCTTCCATTCTATTCAGAAATTGCATTTAAAATTGGAGAGACTGTTACAATCCCAGCTCATGTTCCTACTGGGCAAATCAGATCCCAGAGTGAAATCTAGCTTGACAGATCATATTTTGTTTCTTCTACTTAATGAGGTGGCTCCTCACTGGAATACATGCAGACAGTGCTGCAGCGTTGGTTTTGAGGATAAAGATTAGATTAGATTTTAGATTAGATTAGATTAGACTTACAGTGTGGAAACAGGCCCTTCGGCCCAACAAGTCCACACCGACCCGCCGAAGCGCAACCCACCCACACCCCCACATATTACCCCCTACCTAACACTACGGGCAATTTAGCTTGGCCAATTCACCTGACCCACACATCTTTGGACTGTGGGAGGAAACCGGAGCACCCAGAGGAAACCCACGCAGACACGGGGAGAACGTGCAAACTCCACACAGTCAGTCGCCTGAGTCGGGAATTGAACCCGGGTCTACAGGCGCTGTGAGGCAGCAGTGCTAACCACTGTGCCACCGTGCCGCCCACAAAGTGAAGCTTATTTTCATAAGACCATAATACATAAATGCAGAAGAAGGCCATTCAGCCCATCAACTCTGCTCCACCATTCAATGAGATCATGGCTGATCTAATTATCCTCAACCCCACTTTCCTGCCTTTTCCCCATTTATCCACGATTCCCTTCCTGATTAAAAATCTGTCTGTCTCAGCCTTGAATAATGAGCCAGCCTCGACAGCCCTCTGCAGTAAATAATCCCACAGGTTCACTCCCCTCAGAGAGAAAAAAAAATCCTCCTCATCTCTGTCTTAAATATGTGAACCCTTATTCTGAGATGATGCCTTCTGGTTGTAGTGGGAGTGATGAGGGCCTTGTAAAGTTTTAGCAAAACCTACCTGCTTTTATACTCCATTCTGTTCAAAATAAAGGCTAACATTCCATTTTCCTTCCCTCTTTCCCGCTGAACTTGGATGTTAGCTTTTTGTGAACCATGGATGAGAACTCACAAATCTCTCTGTTCTGTAGCTTTCTGCAGTCTTTCTCCATTTAAGGAACATTTGACACCTCCATTTTTCCTGCCATAGTTCACAACCTGACATTTTCCCACATTATATTCCATTTACTCAGTTTTTGTCCAGTCATTTCACTTGTCTATATCACTCTGTAGACTCTTTGTGTCATCCTCACTTCCTACCTATTTTTGTGTTATCCACAAACGCTCATTTTCCTCATTCAAGTCATTAATGTATTATAAATAATTGAGGCTCCAGTATTGATTCCTGTAGAACTTTACTAATTACAGGGTGTCATCCTGAAAAAGCCCAACTCTCTGTCTTCTATAAATTAGCCATGCCAATATACTACCTCCAACATCATGGGCTCTTATCTTATTAAGGAGCCTAAAATGTGGTATCTTATCAAGGTACCTTCTGAAAATCCAAATATATTACATCTGCTATTTCCCCTTTATCAATCCTGATTGTTACCTCCTCAAAGAATTGTAACTCAAAGATGCATCCACTGACTCTGTAACAACATCCAGGATAGCAACAGTGAAGACAGGGCTTCCTGCTACAATGTCCATTTTGTCAACGTGAATTGCTGTCACGTGATTGACGAATAGGGGACGCTGTTTCTAAAGCATGAACCTTTAAAAGTGTGCTGGCTATAACGTGATTCCATTGCCAACATGATGAGTGTTATTTGTGCTGTGCAATCCTTCTATAAAGCAGGGTTGCGCAGGAATGCAAGTATCGCGCGATAGAATAAATGACTATAGTTACAATGTCTTCACTCGATGTTTTTAGAATAAAAGTGGGAGACATCTGCAAAGGTTAAGAGCACCAGTTATATGATTGACAATTCGTACCTGTATCTGATGTAACTGAATAGATTTTAAAGGTGATTGTCATTTAGGTGTCATCATTATATTTTATCATATACATTTTATAGTTTAGTTCTTTTACAGTCATAGAGTCATAGAGATGTACGGCATGGAAACAGACCCTTCGGTCCAACCCGTCCATGCCGACCAGATATCCCAACCCAATCTAGTCCCACCTGCCAGCACTTGGCCCATATCCCTCCAAACCCTTCCTATTCATATACCCATCCAGATGCCTCTTAAATGTTGCAATTGTACCAGCCTCCACCACATTCTCTGGCAGCTCATTCCATACACGTACCATCCTCTGTGTGAAAAAGTTGCCCCTCAGGTCTCTTTTATATCTATCCCCTCTCACTCTAAACTTATACCCTCTAGTTCTGGACTTCCCTACCCCAGGGAATAAATAAATACACTTTGTCTATTTATCCTATCCATGCCCCTCATGATTTTATAGACCTCTATAAAGTCACCCCGCAGCCTCCAATGGTCCAGGGAAAACAGCCCCAGCCTATTCAGCCTCTCCCTGTAGCTCAAACCTTCCAACCCTGGCAACATCCTTGTGAATCTTTTCTGAACCCTTTCAAGTTTCACAACATCCTTCCAATAGGAAGGAGACCAGAATTGCACGCAATATTCCAAAAGTGGCCTAACCAATATCCTGTACAGCCGCAACATGACTCCCAACTCCTGTACTCAATACTCTGACCAATAAAGGAAGGCATACCAAACACCTTCTTCACTATCCTATCTACCTGCAACTCCACTTTCAAGGAGCTATGAACCTGCACTCCAAGGTCTCTTTGTTCAGCAACACTCCCTAGGACCTTACCATTAAGTGTATAAGTCCTGCTAAGATTTGCTTTCCCAAAATGCAGCATCTCGCACTTATCTAAATTAAACTCCATCTGCCACTTCTCAGCCCATTGGCCCAACTGATCCAGATCCTGGTGTAATCTAAGGTAACCTTCTTCATTGTCCACTACACCTCCAATTTTGGTGCCATCTGCAAACTTACTAATTATACCTCTTATGCTCGCATCCAAATCATTTATATAAATGATGAAAAGTAGAGGGCCCAGCACTGATCCTTGTGGCCTCCAGTCTGAAAAACAATACGTTTCTAAAAACATTTTTATTTTATCTATTTAAATATTTTTATTGTTCTTTTTAATATGGGAGACCACACTATTCATCATTCCGATTCTCATTGTTTCATGTACACGATCCTATTTTATCAGGGAATAATTTTCAGTATTTGCTCAGCTGTTTCTTTTGTTGCTATTTTGGTGAGTTGCCAAAAGTTCTTTCATTCATTTTTTCGGGAAATAAATTCCTGTTTTTCATTTTTTTCACTATTTGTTGGATTGTTTCTGAATTATATCTCCTATGAGTAGTGATACCCACCACCACCACCCCCTCCCTCCTCCCCCCTGCCATGTTTCAATTAGTTTTATTGGAGCCAATGAGATTTGTTGAACTGCTGAGATTTCTTCCTGAAATGTGATAGGAATCTTTGGAAGAAAGCAAGATTTTTATTTAGATATGTAATTACTTTTTGTTGGCAGTGGAATGGTTGATTTATTCATGAATTAAATGCTTATTCCAGGAATCAAGGTGATCTAATAGTGATTCTGCAAATTGGTTGCTTTCAGAGGGATGGTGGTATAGTGGTGAGCATAGCTGCCTTCCAAGCAGTTGACCTGGGTTCGATTCCTGGCTGTCGCTGTGTTGTGGTTTCCAAATCGATTTTCCAAACCAGAGGACACAGTTGAAAAATACGGGGTAGACCATTTAGGACAGAGATGAGGAGAAACTTCTTCACCCAGAGAGTGGTGGGTGTGTGGAATGCTCTGCCCAGAGGGCAGTGGAGGCCCAGTCTCTGGATTCATTTAAGAAAGAGTTGGATAGAGCTCTCAAGGGTAGTGGAATCAAGGGTTATGGAGATAAGGCAGGAACAGGATACTGATTAAGGATGATCAGCCATGACCATATTGAATGGTGATGCAGGCTCGAAGGGCAGAATGGCCTACTCCTGCACCTATTGTCTATTCTATTCCAGCAGTTATCACCAGATAATCTAACCAAGTGACAGAGAAACAGCATTTTGGATGCCTTGCAATGCAGGAGGGAAACCCTCAATGGTTCTGGACAAGGGGAGATGGGTGAGGAAGCAAGGAATAAGCAAGGATTCTATTCCTGATTGATTTATAGACTTTCTAGTAGGGATCACTGGCTACCTGCATCGATGTGTAGGATGGTCAACATATATACTCTGTTACAATGCCCTCAGGACATTCCTGATGAAGGGCTTTTGCCCGAAACATCGATTCTCCTGCTCCTCGGATGCTGCCTGACCTGCTGTGCTTTTCCAGCACCACTCTAATCTAGACTCTGGTTTCCAGCACCTGCAGTCCTCACTTTTGCCCCAGGTAACTTGGAGCTTGGGTTAACAATTACCTGATGGTAGTGTGCTTTTGAGTGTGGCCAACACTGATAGTTGACTCTACGGGCAAAAGAGGGGTTGCTAAATCATATAAAAGGTGAGTGTGTGCTCTCGCAAGCCTCCAGCCTGGAGAAATTGTCTGCCCCTCTTAAAAGGAAGACAGAAAGGAATTGAGGAAAGTTGGTCTGTATTCTCGAGAGTTTAGGCGAATGAGAGGTGATCTCAATGAGGCTTGATAGAGCTGATGCAGGAAGGATGTTTCTGCTTGATTGGGGCAGGGGTTCTCGAGTGAGACTATTTAGTACTAAGATACGGAGGGGTTTCTTCACTCAGAGTATGGAAAAACTTCGGAATTCTCTACTCCAGACAGCTGTGAAGGCTCATTGAATATGTGCAAGACAGAGACTGATAGATTTCTACACATTAAAGATATCAAGAAAAATGGAGATAGTGTGGAAAAATGGTGCAAAGGTAGAAGTCATGATCTTATTGAATGGTGGAGCAGGTTCAATGGGCTGAATAGCCTAATCCTGAAGCAAATTACCGTTCAATTCCCATCCTGCCATGGGCACCAAACAAATGCAGCACCAGGGCAGATCAAGGAAACTACACTCATGGAAGAAGCAGTCGAGACCTTGATCATGGAGGAGAAACTGGGAGAGAAAGACCATTTTTTTCTGCAGGGGACCATGAGGCCATCAAAGAACTAACCTACTCAGCTCTGGAGTGTATAGTAGCAAGTAGCCAGAGAGATCAATGTAAGGGTTCTGGCCCCAAGGACCTGGCAACAGAGAATTACAGAAAGAGGCCAGTTAGCTGGTTGTGTCTGAGCTGGCCTTCCAAAGCAAGGTACCTATGAGAGTCTGAAACCTGAATACAGGCAGAGTTAGAACATGGAGACTCATGACCTATGCCTATGTGACTATTGCAGCTTGAGACAAAATGGTTCCCTGCTCCTATGTGGCTAACTGCAGCTAGTCTCTAAAGCTACATAAATAACCAACCACTAGAATGCAGAAGTAGACCGATAAAATTAGGTTAGATTCTCCGCAGTGTGGAAAAAGGCCCTTCGGCCCAACAAGTCTGTACCTATCCTCCGAAAAGTAACCCACCCAGACCCTCTGACTAATGCACCTTACACTATGGGCAATTTAGCATGGCTAATTTACCTGACCATCGTTGGACTGTGGGAGGAAACCAGAGCACCTGTGGGAAACCCACGCAGACAACATGCAAACTCCACACAGACAGTCACCCAAGGCTGGAATCAAACTTGGCACCCTGATGCTGTGAGGCAGCAGTGCTAACCACTGAGCCACCGTGCCACCCAATGCTAACCACCCTCTGCACAGCCACAGGTCTTTGTATCACAAGGTAAAAAACAACCTAACCGTTATGACCTAAGTTGTTTACCAGTTAATGTCATTGGCTCAAGCAACTATCAATGAAGTGATATCATGTATTGATTGGTAATTGTCTGAACTTACTATGTGATCATGCCTTATGGTCTGCTTTAAGAAATGTATAACAATGCCTCTGTATTAGGCCAGTGTGTGCAGTTCCTCTGAGGGATATGCAATTACATAACTTCAGTATTTCCAGACGTTCTGTGCCCAGCCATATGGAATTAAATAGTGAAGTCTCAACAGTCTGACCGATTGTGAGTGTTTATTGACCGATCGCGGTACTGAGAGAATCCCACCCCCCAGGGGGGCTCAGATCTTCATTTGGTAATGTGACTCCACTTAGTGCGGACAGCCCATTGACAGCGGCGTAAGAACCTTGAGTCCTCCATGATTAAGTGTTGAGGAATTGGCCACCCAGATGTGAGTATTTTCTCCGTTTGGTTTTCCTCTCACTTATTTCGGGATGGTCTCGACCCTTTGCTGACGTTGGTCTTGATCCAACTAGACAAAGAATTTTACATATGCAAAAGCTTTGACGTAGAATAGTGGTTTTAAGAATTATACACAAGTCAGAGACTTATTCGAGAGAAATGTTTAGAAATGTTTGGGCGGCACGGTGGCACAGTGGTTAGCACTGCTGCCTCACAGCACCTGAGACCCGGGTTCAATTCCCGACTCAGGTGACTGGCTGTGTGGAGTTTGCACGTTCTCCCCGTGTCTGCGTGGGTTTCCTCCGGGTGCTCCGGTTTCCTCCCACAGTCCAAAGATGTGCGGGTCAGGTGAATTGGCCATGCTAAATTGCCCGTAGTGTTAGGTAAGGCGTAAAGGTAGGGGTATGGGTGGGTTTCGCTTCGGCGGGTCGGTGTGGACTTGTTGGGCCGAAGGGCCTGTTTCCACACTGTAAGTCTAATCTAATCTAGAAAATAGACAAGGCTCAAAGATTATAACTTTAGAATTATACGTGGTGTCTAAACTGAGACACAAAAGGTGGTTCAGGTTGCGAAATGGAATGCTGACAGGACACTGACTCGATGATAAATTGAGACTATACAAAACGTGGTCTGGGTTCCAAAACAGAAGTCTGATGGGACACTGGTCGGTGGTTTAGGTTCCAAAATGGAATACCGATGGGACACTGACTCTATAATCAATTAGTCATAAAAGAAATGACTGAGAAGTTGTGAATTTTGTTCATTAAAGGCAGATTGCTGAGAGAAAAACTTGTAGGAACTGAGTTACTTGGACGAATAGGAATATAAGGTTTAGGTCCCAAGGATATACGTATGTAATTGAAGAAAAAGTAAATCAATAGAAATTTGGGAAGAAAATCTTGTTGAGTTAAAATCAATTCCAGTTGTATATTTTCCTGTGTCGCAGACTAGTAAAACGACATTAAAAACTTGTCCTGAATTGAATGGTAAAAGAGGAAGGAGGTAGAGAGTGTATGTGTGCATATGTGAGAGAGAGAACACAGAGTCTGTTTCCTTTCAGCCTGTAGAAAATGTAACGCATTGTTGTCTGGTTTGTATGCATATTTATTTGTTGGTGTTTGAATGTTTGTGTCTTGTTTTCTGGAGCTTCATATATAAAATAATTGTCTTGATTAAAGAAATTGTGGTTTAGACATTTAAATTTGATTTGAAAATTGCATTTTAAAGATTTAAATTCACTTTTAAAAAGTCTTTTAATATTGCGTTGCTGTATCTGTTGAAATATTCATCTGATTTAAATTGTTTTGAAAATAAGAAATAATGGGAAATTATATAGATTCGACTGTTGTTCTTTGCAGGCAGTATGGGATAAATATCCAGAAAAAGCCCAAAATTTTAGACAGTTGTCTGGTGACCCAAACAAAGAATTGGGCGATGAACAATGGCCATTGGGAGGACGGAAGAATTTAGACATGGTGAAGTCAGCCCAACAGCAAATTTGGCGAAAAAAATATGGACTCAAAAAGTAAAGAATTAATTGGACTTTGGCATCAATATTGTTAGGAAATTAAAGATAATTCTTTACTAGCCTCTTGGTATGAAAATGCTACAAAATTGGGCATCAAATTGATTGGAGGGTGTATTCTTAAACCGGTTGAAGTTCTTGAAAAGAAATGTGCACATGAGGAAAGGTTATAATCTGAGAGATTTCTATGTAGAGTAAATGTAATGACAATACTAAAGAACTACACAGTTCAATAAGTTGGCCTTAGATTAATGAGGGAGACTTTGAATACATGGATCTTAATAATTGGACATCGATACTTCCAAGGGGGAAATGAATCTACATTGAAGGTCCCATCAAATACCATTTAAGTCAAAAGACAATGTAGCACAGTGGGGATACTGTTTGATAATCAACTAGGACTCTCTGCTGAGGTAACACCATACCTGGGAAAGTATCAAAACAGTCAAGTTTGCAAGTGACAAAGGTGTAATGTACAGCAGCTTCAGTGACAAATGACTGAGAAAGAGGCAGAGGTGCAAGTGAACAACCTCTGATAGAAAGGATGTGAAGCTGGGACTTCAACAACTACCAAGATAAAAACTGCAGCCTGACAGTGATTGATGACTTAAAATTTCCAGTGTTTGATTTGAAGAAATTCTGGGTCACTCAACACTGGAGTTTGGAATAGTATTCTTGCAATACAGAGAGCATAGATAAGTTGGAAGGCTTTAGGAGGAGCAAAACAGAATGTTCCAAAATAAAAAGGGAAAAGGAAGACAGATCAAGAGGTTCTCATTAACAAACTTTACAGCTGATAAATTCATCAAATGTACTGCCCATAGCAATGGCAAAGGTTTAGTTGACATTGGCAACCATTTGGCAGATGCGGCCGCCAAAGCAGCCTTGAAAGCGGATCTTATGGCTGTGCCCAGAATGATGAGGCAGCCTCGAATAAAAACCAGTCTCCTTCAAATGAATTAATGCCAACCATCAAACATGTTGTTAAACTTCAGGGGGAATGCCCCTGATACTGAGAAGCTGTTATGGTCTGAGTTGGGCTGTTTGTATGGCCCTGACGCTCAACTCGGGACTACTCCACGGGTCAAACTTGTATGTCTGATGGTCTTGTTCTCTAGGTTAGTGAGTATGTTCATTGCACAACTCATTGTGGTGCCAGAGCGGTTAATGACTTACTCCTGAGCACCTGCTGGCATCGTCGCCTGCGGTTTGTTGGCTCAGAGGGTTAGTGACCGTTGCTCGATCTATCTGGAGCATAACCCCAGCAAGCGTGTTCCCTGTGATCAGGGGAACATACCCTTCACCAGGCAGCCCTTTTGAGATACTCCAACTGGACCACATTGAGTTGAGTAAATGCCAATGTTATAAATGCCTTTTCTAAGTAGATTGAAGCCTCCCCTACTACTAACGCTACTGCTGAGACTGTGGTGAAGACTTTGCTTCAGGAAATTATTCCTCTCTTTGGTATACCTGCGTGTGTTAGCTTGCACAATGGGCCGCACTTTGTGGGTAATATGAATGAAGAACTCTGTTCCCAGCTTTCTATTCGTCGGTGTCTGCATTGGGCTTATTGTCCTCAGGCTGCCGGCCTTGTTGGACGTCTTAACCAGACTCTTAAGACTAAACATGCCAAAGTAATGGCTGATAATGTCCTCTCCCGGGTTACGGTGCTCCCTGTGGCCTTATTCCAGATGTGATCCACACCTGTGGGCAACACATGACTGTCTCCAGCTGAGATTCTCTATGGTCGCCTGCTCTGTACTCCTTGGAACGATTCGGCTGCCTCCTCAGTCCACTTCCACCATGTAACCAAAGAGATGATTGGTTATGCTCTTGCTCTAACTAACGTTATGCGTGCCTTTCACTCCCAGGTGCACGAGGCCTATGACGATGTTCCCTCCCTTTCAGCCTCGTCATGGGTGGAGCCTGGTTCATTTGTGCTCGTCAAGAATTGGACTCACAAGGGTCTCCCTTCCAGGTTTTACTTACCACCCCTACGGCGGTCAAAGTCGTTGGTCGCTCCGCTTGGGGCCACCTGTACCATTGTAAATTGATTGGCCGTACCAATCAAAAAGGGGGAAGAGGAGTAGACAATACTGGAATCCGAGGAAACCAAGATCCTGTCCATTTGGGTTGTTGAATCTTGCTGTTGTTTTAATGCTATTCTTATTACAGATACTTGAACTAAGTGGAGAGACGTGGGGGATCGCCTACTTACTGACCTGTTTGATCACGTACAACATCCTGATGGGGAAAACCACTCAGCACCGATGCGATCCAGAATGATCCGAGACTATCCACCACCTATGCTGAGGAGATGTCATTCCAGTGCACTGGACCAGAAGCCTATGACGTGTGGAATGTGACAAAGATTGATTATTGCAATGGACTCTTACATCAGAAAGACTGTATGGTCCATCTGGAGAGTAGAAATCAGTGGCAACTACTATGTTGTTACCGAACCTGTCTTTTTGATTTTCCCTGCAGACATACGCCTAGTGAGTATAAAAATGATCAATCCCCGTTATTATGGTAAATGTTTTACAGAGGCCCGGGAACACCATCCCTTTTTGCAGGACGGACCTACTTGAGAAAAGAGAAGCCTGATAGGGGAAACTCCTCAGTCCACAAACACCTTATTTACACAGGCCCACAGAACACTCTTCACCCCAGAGGCAGGAGTATGTTACTCTTCTGTATTGGTAGATGACTTCTTTGACGTGTCCCCAGTCCTCCAATCCCAATCTATTCATCAGACTTCCTACTGCTGACCCTCCGCAGAGAGATATCACTTACCAATACCGTATTAGCCCTCCTGCCACCTGTTTGCTGACGTCTTTTAACTCTACTGCAGGGTCGTATGAGAATTACTTTAATGGAACCGGCTATGGGTGTGCAATTGTTCATGTTCCACATAACATCACCTGCCTATTTGAGACTTGTCCTGCCCACTCATGTAAGACAAAGGGCCCTTATACCTCCTGCCTGTGCATACAAACAGCTTACATTCCACTGGCTGGGGGACAACAAGCCATGTACGGACCCGGAACTGAACCCTTCCCTTGCGCTTTTATAGGTCTTTTCTCTTTTCCAAACCTGATACTGTCACCAAGCCCGCGTGCAATAGAGCAAAGGGAGACCCAAATGGGAACAGAATTCTGAGGACCATTGTCTACCATACAGTGCGAGCACTCAACAGTCACCTTACCCATTTTTTTTATGGTGCTCAAACAACCCCTCTAGCAAAATGTCAGCCCTTTAGTCCTGTAGGCCTGACCAAAACCCCTGCTGTAACATTTCAGTAACCTATTTTAACAAACCCTCCCTCACATACACCTAAGCAGACTATTATTTTTTCAGCCAAGGTAAAGCTACCAGTTTCTTGTTCTTGATAGCAAAAACGTTCCCCATAAGGTTGCTACTGGAGCCCTTGTTTCCACAACAGTACCTTGTCCTGACAAGTCAGTGGAACCTTCATCTGGGGAGGATGCAGCGGTCGGTCTCAGCCGACTTTTGCTCCAACTGGAAGGATCCCAAGGGACTGGGTGACAATACAGGACACTTGATAGGCTGGGGAGTCCTGAGTACCCTGAGTTTGGGTGGATCGGTGGGGGAAATAAATCAAATGAACTGCAATTACCTCATCTGCGGTCTGACCATTCTAGGATATAAGACCAATGAAACTCTAGAACAGATTAAACTGGGATTATCAGATCGGCACCTTTACACTATGCAGAATTGGTATGCCTTATACTATACACTAGCCTGGAAAGCTGGGGTCTGTGCTATTGTCCGAGACAATTGCCCTATGGGCACTCCCAATTGCACTGGCAATATTACTAAGATACAGGACGAGATCCAGGTGTTCCTTGACGGAAGGCACTGATTGGGGAGATTGGGGTTTTGGCTCATGGTATGACTGGTTGATCAATCTGGCAATATATATTGGTATTATTTTACTTTGTCATTTTGTTGGTATTGGTATTGTTAAATTATAATTGCTAAGCTAATGAATTCTATTAGCAACATGGGTTCCCCTCAGAAAGTGCTCCTCCTCAGTCCTGATGCTGCCCCGTCTGAGGATGAGGAGAGGCAGTTGCCCACCCCTTCTTCCTCCCTGAAAGAAGAGGAAGCATGACAGGCTGTGGCGTCCATCCAATTAGACTAATCTGATCTTTGCCCTCCCGCCCTATGGTGTGGTCATGGAATGACCAAAGTGGGAAGATGAGAGTCTGAAACCTGAATACAGGCTGAGTTAGAACATGGAGGCTCATGATCTATGCATATACGACTGTTGCAGCTCGAGACAAAATAAGACCATAAGACATAGGAGTGGATGTAAGGCCATTCGGCCCATCAAGTCCACTCCGCCATTCAATCATAGCTGATGGGCATTTCAACTCCACTTACCCACATTCTCCCTGTAGTTCTTAATTCCTCGTGACATCAAGAATCTATCAATCTCTGCCTTGAAGACATTTAGCGTCCCGGCCTCCACTGCACTCCGTGGCAATGAATTCCACAGGCCCACCACCCTCTGGCTGAAGAAATGTCTCCGCATTTCTGTTCTGAATTGACCCCCTCTAATTCTAAGGCTGTGTCCACGGGTCCTAGTCTCCTCGCCTAACGGAAACAATTTCCTAGTGTCCACCCTTTCCAAGCCAAAATAGTTCCCTGTGCCTACATGACTAGTTGCAGCTAGTCTCTCAAGCTACATAAATAACCAAACACTAGAATGCAGAAGTAGACCGATAAAATGATGAATGCTAGCCACACTCTTCACAGCTGCAGATAATACAAGATAACACAAGATAAAAAAGACCTAACCGTGATGACCTAAGTTGTTTACCAGTTAATATCATTGGATCAAGCAACTATCAATGAAGTGATATCATGTATTGATTGGTAATTGTCTGAATTTACTATGTGATCATGCCTTATGATCTGCTTTAAGAAAAGTATAACAATGCCTCTGTATTAGGCCAGTGTGTGCAGTTCCTCTGAGGGATATGCAATTACATAACTTCAGTATTTCCAGACATTGTGTACCTGTCCATATGGAATTAAATAGTGAAGTCTTAACAGTCTGACCGATTGTGAGTGTTTATTGACCTATTGTGGAACCGAGAGACCCCGCCCACGGGGCTCAGATCTTCACCTAGCGTCACTCACAAAACCTTTTCTTTGGAGGCCTGTGGATTTTTCTTTTCCAAATAATTCTCTTGTTGATTGCCTCAGTTGAACCTGCCTCTATCACAGTTTCAGGCAGTGCACTCCAGGTCCCAACCACTTGCTGCACAAAATCGTTTTCCCTCATGTAGCCACTCCATACTTTGTCAATTGCCGTACATCACTACCCTCTAATTCTCAAACCTTCCATCAATGGGAACAGTTTCTCTCTGTGTCCAGACCCCTCATGATTTTGAATACCTCGATCAAATCTCCTCTCAGACTTTCTCTTCTCCAAGGTGAACAGTCCGAAGTTCTCCAATCTATCCATGTCAGTGAAGTTCCTCACCCCGGGCCCATTCTCATGAATCTTTTCTGCACTTTCTTCTCATACTTTCACATCCTTCCTACAGTGGCAAGCCCAGAACTGGACACAATACTCCAGCTGAGGCCAATCTGTATTTACTACATAACTCCCTTGCTTTTGTACTCTATATCCTATTGATAAAGCTCAGGATACTATATGCTTTGTTCACTGCTCCCTCAAGCTGTCCTGTAACCTTTCATAATTTCTGCACGTAAAACTCAGATCCTTCTGCTCCTGCTTCCCCTTCAGAATTGTACCCTTTATTTGAACAATTCTCTCTGCGTTCTTCCAAACAAAATGAATCACTTCATGCTTCGCCACATTGAACTTCACTTGCCACTGGTCTGCCCACTCAATCAACATGTTAATGTTCGTTTTAAGGTCGACTCTGCTCTCCTCACTGGTTACATTGCTTCCAAATTTCATATCATCTGCAACTTTTGAAATTGTGCCTGGTACATCAAAGCTAAACAGGAAGTGCAGGCTCTTGTGGCACTCTGCCTGCTGGTAGATTCCAAGAATTACTAAAATGTCATCCCAGGAGAGGAGGCAATAACACCATGGAGCAGAATGACAGCATGCATGCTCCCAAACTTGCCATTCCAACAGTGCGAACAATGCTCATTCACCGGGCTGCTCCCAACCCATGTCAATGTGGTGCTTCCTAAGTCAGTGTGATGTAAGCTTTGTGATTTATATCTATTTTAGACTAATTTTAGTGTTTGGATTTTAGACAATATATTGACAATAGGTGCAGGAGTAGACTATTCTGCCCTTCGAGCCTGCACCACCATTCAATGTGATCATGGCTGATCATCCTCAATCAGTATCCTGTTCCTGCCTTATCTCCATAACCCTTGATCCCACTATCCTTGAGAGCTCTATCCAACTCTTTCTTAAATGAGTCCAGAGACTGGGCCTCCACTGCCCTCTGGGGCAGAGCTTTCCACACAGCCACCACTCTCTGGGTGAAGAAGTTTCTCCTCATCTCTGTCCTAAATGGTCTACCCTGTATTTTTAAGTTGTGTCCTCTGGTTCGGCACTCACCCATCAGCGGAAACATGTTTCCTGCCTCCAGAGTGTCCAATCCATTTATAATCTTATATGTCTCAATCAGATCCCCTCTGTCTTCTAAACCCAAGGGTATACAAGCCCAGTCGCTCCAGTCTTTCAGCGTAAGGTAGTCCCGCCATTCCAGGAATTGACCTCGTGAACCTATGCTGCACTCCCTCAATAGCCAGAATGTCTTTCCTCAAATTTGGAGACCAGAACTGCACACAATACTCCAGGTGTGGTCTCACCAGGACCCTGTACAGCTGCAGAAGAACCTCTTTGCTTCTATACTCAATCCCTCTTGTTATGAAGGCCAGCATGCTATTAGCCTTCTTCACTACCTGCTGTACCTGCATGCTTACCTTTGACTGGTGTACAAGAACACCCATATCTCTTTGTACTGCCCCTTTACCTAAATTGATTCCATTTAGGTAGTAATCTGCCTTCCTCTTCTTGTCACCAAAGTAGATAACCATACATTTATCCACATTAAACTGCATCTGCCATGCATCTGACCACTCACCTAACTTGTCCAGGTCACCCTGTAATCTCCTAACATCCTCCTCACATTTCACCCTGCCACCCAGCTTTGTATCATCAGCAAATTTGCTAATGTTATTACTAATACCATCTTCTATATTATTGATATATATTGTAAAAAGCTGCAGTCCCAGCACTGATCCCTGCGGTACTCCACTGGTCACTGCCTGCCATTCCGAAATGGAGCCGTTTATCACTACTCTCGAAATGGAGCCGTTTATCACTACACACTGAATTAGTGGAATGTGGGTTTTCATTTTTGTTTGTGTGTATGAAGGGATAATAATTAACTTGCCAGTCTTCCTGGAACCATTATTTTTAAACTAGTATGTGTCAGAGAGGTGACTGGGGCTCTCCCAGAATGATAACATGAGTTTGTTTGTCATTGAGTCATAGAGATGTACAGTACAGAAACAGTCCCTTCAGTCCAACTCGTCCATCCTGACCAGATATCCTAAATTAATCTAGTCCCATTTGCCAGCACTTGGCCCATATCCCTCTAAACCCTTCATATTCATATACCTATCCAGATGCCTCTTAAATGTTGTAATTGTACCAGCCTCCACCACTTCCTCTGGCAACTCATTCAATGCATGCACCACTCTCTGTGTGAAATAGTTACCCCTTAGGTCCCTTTTAAATCTTTCCTTTCTCACTCTAAACCTATGTCCTCTAGTTCTGGACTTGCCCACCCCAAGGAAAAGACCTTGTCCATTTCCCCTACCCTTGCACCTCATGATTTTATAAACCTCTATAAGGTCACCCCTCAGCCTCTGACACTCCAGGGAAAACAGCCCCAGCCTGTTCAGCCTCTCCCTATTAGCTCAAATCCTCCAACCCTGGCAACATCCTTGTAAATCTTTTCTGAACTCTTTCAAGTTTCACAACATCCTTCCTATAGCAGGGAGATCAGAATTGCACGCAATATTCCAACAGTGGCCTAACCAATGTCCTGTACAGCCGTAACATGACCTCCCAACTCCTGTACTCAACACTCTGATTGACAAAAGCTTATGAAAGCTTTGTGATCAAAAATAACAAACATTGAAAGGCATTAGATTGCTTTCATTTAGAGGAATCAATTTTTTTTTGCTTTGTAAAAATCCACAGATTCAAAAGCTTTTGGGGGCAGTTCACAGAAGTCCTAAGGTTAGATATAAGAACGGTTTCTCTTGGAGAAAGGAGTTAGTTCAGAACAGGTTTCCAATTTGAGTGGTTTGGGGATCTGGGGGAATTGATGGAGGGATGTCATCAGGTGTAGAAGAGTTATCCTTTGGTTTTGAACGATTGCCCTCAAGTTCCTCTTGGTGCCCATGGACTACCACATGATGAAAAAATTGTGGTTGCTGCTAGGATAGTAGGCAATGACCAACATGAATGTTCCTGCACTGTGATACACAAACTGTTCAGTGGTAGATTGGTAAATCTTGTGGTACCACTGTCTGTTGTCAAGAAGAAACTGGCAGAGCCATGTTTGAGCTGCCAATGGTACTCAGCAGCATGGGCAATCCCTTCACGTGCCATCACTCCATGAATGCATCACTGGCTAGTATATTAGCAGTGGCTTACGTTACATGACCCATTTCTGCATAGAATCATCAATTCCACAAGGTTTAATGAGCCTGTAACCTTATCAGTAACTGGCAGTGCCATTCTTGCCCAGCTGTGAGCTCTTGAAGGAGGTGGCATGCTTACTTAACCACCTCCTTATTGAAGCTCAGTTACTACAGTCATTGCTCCAGGATTAAGTGGAGCAATGAGAAGTACTCTCTGAAAACCCCGTGCTGGGTAGGGCCTTCTGTGTGGAGCCCTCCTTCCCATCACACCCTCCCACCACCTTTGCAGAGCTTCCCTCTTTTTTGAAACAATTCATGGGACATGGGCATCACTGACTGGTCACTATTTATTGCTCATCCCTTGTTGCCCCTTGAGAAGGGGGTGGTGAGCTGCCTTTTGAATACATATTGTATGTAGACCCACAATGCCTTTATAGAGGGACACTGAAGGAATGGTGATATATTTCCAAGTCAGGATGGTGAGTGCCTTGGAGGGGAACATGCAGCAGGTAGTGTTCCCATGTCTCTGCTGCCCTTGTCCTTCCAGATAGAAGTGGTGTGGGTTTGGAAGATGCTGTCTGAGGATCTTTGATGAATTTCTGTAGTGCATCCTGGAGAGATGCAAAACAGAAGTGGAGTACGGCTCCTGAGCTGGAGCTCGTCGCTCTGACTGCTTTTCCTTTTTTGTTTCTATCTTCTATTGTCCTTACATACCTCTTCAACTCAGGTGTCATTGGCGGAGGACCTCATGGATCTCGAGCAAGCCCAGTGTGGATGAGAGTAAGCCCAGTGCAGACCTCAAGTGGGCCCAACCTGGACCTCGAGAAAGTCCAGAGTGGGCCCAGCGCAGACTTCAAGTAGGCCCCTCGGACCTCAAGCAAGTCCAGCGCAGAGGAGTGTAGGCCCTTGAGTGGGGAGTATTCCATCACACTCCTGATCTGTGCCTTGTAGATGGTGGACAGGCTTTGGGGAGTCAGGAAGGGAGTTATTTGCCACAGTACTCCTAGCCTCTGACCTGCTCTTGTATCACCATCACTCCCCATCTCCATCTATCTAACACCTTCCCAGTTACTGTCCCCCTAGCCCCACTCCCACGCTCCTTTTTATCTCTCAGCGCCCTTACCCTGCCACATTCCTGATGAAAGGCTTATACCCAAAATGTCGACTCTCCTGCTCTTCAAATGCTGCCTGACCTGCTGTGCTTTTCCAGCGCCACATTTTTCAACTCTGATCTCTTGCATCTGCAGTCCTCACTTTCTCCTATTTACATGGCTAGTCCAGTTGAGTTTCTGGTCAATGCTATTGAATTTGTGAAACTGCAGCTCATCCAGGTCTGAGGTGTTAGCTAAGCAATCTGACAAATCCACGGCTGCAAAGTCAAGGGAGATGTTGGGAAATAGATGTTATTAATACATTTATTTCACAAGATAACAGCTTTCAAATGCATTTATTGTCTCTTAAAGGAATGTAGCAGTTATGTGATCCTAACTATTATCAAAAACTGCACACCACATGATAACAATGGTTAACAATCAGACAGATGCCCAGGGTCACACTAACAGCACTACACACTGCAGAATTCAGACGTTCAAGTTCTCAAGTTTGATGTTACGGGCTTTCAAAGCTTTTCTAAATTTTATTTTAACCCCACTTTAACATTTTCTTCACTCTGGTTACTTGAAAAACTGCTTATTTCTACACTAATTTGTCTAATTTACTGCTATAACTGCAATTTTAACAAAAGTTATTGCTTATATTTTATCTAATTTCCTTGGGGGAGTTAATCTCATAAAACAGGGACTCAGAAAGCTTGTAGCCAAATACATATCTGTTAGCCTCCATCTAGTGAGTGAAACTGACTTTTACATTTGACATATCATGGGAAGTTAAACTGATATTTCCACTCTTCTAAGAGAAACGCAATTAAAACACAATACGAAGAATTTAAACTCTCTGTAAGGAGATGATTAAACTGGGTGCCCTCAATGTACACACAGACTCCAATGCCATGTCTTCAGATGATAGTCCCATGTGGCAGCATGCACATGAGAAATGGAAGCCACATAGAAATCCTTCTCTTAGGGGACTCCAAAAGTAACACTGTATGGAGATGGAGTGAAGCCGTTACTCAAGATGGTCTGGCTAAGACTGACTTGACAGAACTGACAGTTCCAGCTGATTAAAGGTGGTGGAAGACTGTTGTCAAAGGCTGGAGGCAGGTCAAGGAGGGAAATGCCCCACAATTGCAGTGAAATAGGATGTCATTTGTGGCTTTGATTAGGACAAAACAAATTAAATTTTGATTAAGTAGATCTTTCCTATGTTGTAAAGATGGGGCTGATTCATTAAATAAGGTTTTGTGCAAGGCTAAAGAGCCTTTGTTATTCTTTCATGGAATGTGGGCAACACTGGCAAGCTTGCATTTGTTGCCCATCCTTAAATCTCCCTCTGTGGCTTTCTGGGCTATTTCAGGGGCAGTTCAATGTCAATCATATTGTTATGGGTCTGAAGTCACACGTGGGCCAGACGAAGAAAGGTTGGCAGATTTCCCTTCCTGAAGAAGGGCTTATGCCCGAAACGTCGAATCTCCTGTTCCTTGGATGCTGCCTGACCTGCTGCGCTTTTCCAGCAACACATTTTCAGCTTGGATTTCCCTTCCTGCAGGGCAATAGTGAACCTGATAGATTTCCATAGTCTCAGTAATAGTGACCATGAATCTCGCTTCATTCCGGATTTGTTAATTGCCATGGTGAGAATTTGGATTCACAACCCCAGAGCATTTACCCAGAACCCTGGATTACTAATCCACTGACTTTACCACAACACCACTGTCTTCTCTTTCCTAATTTCTTTGGCAGGAAGAATAGAGGAGCTGAATATTACTGAAATGGAGAAACATTGCAGAAAACTACATAACAGAGGGATTTTGGAGTCCTTACAAGATCACGAAAAACAAGCATCCAACTTCAGTGGATAATAGGGAAGGCGAATGGATTGTTGTCCTTTATTTCAAAGGGAATGGAGTCTTATCGAAGGAAAAGTTTACTGACATTGCAGACAGTCCAAAAAAGGTTCACTAAGTTGATAGCAGGTATGGAAAAAGTACAGAGTGCAGATGCTGGCAATCAAAGTCAAGAGTGTGTTGCTGGAAAAGCACAGCTGGTCAGGCAGCATCCGAGGAGCAGGAGAATTGACGTTTCGGGCAAAAGCCCTTCATCAGGAATGTGGCTTGTGGACCAAGGGGGCTGAGAGATAAATGGGAGGGGGCTGGGGGGAAAGGTAGCTGAAGGTGAGGGTGAAAGTGATAGGTTGGAGAGGAGGGTGGAGCAGTTAGGTGGGAAGGAAGATGGATAGGTATGACCATTCAAGGCAGCGGTGACAAGTTGGAAAGTTGAGACTGGGATAAGATGGGGATAGAGGAAATGGGGAAACTGGTGAAATCCACTTTGATTCCATATGGTTGGAGAGTCCCAAGGTGAAAAATGAGGCATTCTTCCTCCAGGTGTTGGGTGGTTAGGGTGTGGCGATGGAGGAGGCCCAGGACCTGCATATCCTTAGCAGAGTGGAAGGGGGAGTTAAAATGGTCAGCTGTAGGGCGGTGGGGTTGGCTAGTGCGGGTGTCCCAGAGATGTTCTCTGAAACGTTCCACAAGTTAGCATCCTGTCTCAGTTAACTTCCCTGCAGCCCCATCCCCTCTACCATTTATCTCTCAGCCCCCTGGGCCCACAAACTTCGGCACAATCCTGAAACGTCGACTCTCCTGCTCCTCAGATGTTACCTGACCGGCTGTGCTTTTCCAGCACCACACTCTTCAACTCTGATAGCAGGTAGAGGCTGAATAGATTGGGCCTGAACTTATTGGAGTTCTGAAGAATGAGAAGCAACTTTGTTGAAACATACAAGATTCTTAGAGGATTTAACAAGGTAGGTAAGTTTTCTCTTATGGGAATGTCTCGGACCAGAGGGCATTATCTCAGAATAAGGGAGTCATGCATGGATGCGTTGGACCAAAAGATCTGCTTCCATGCTGTACATCTCTATGACCATAAAATAGAGGAGTAGAATTAGGCCATTCCTCCCATCGAGTCTGCTCTGCTATTCAATCATGGTTGATATGTTTCTCAATCCCATTTTCCTGCCTTTCCCCATAACCCTTGATGCCCTTACTAATCAAGAACCTATCTATCTCTGCCTTAATTACACTCGATGACTTGACCTCTACAGCCATCTGCAGAAATGAGTTCCACAGATTCACTCCCCTCTGGCTGAAGAAATTCTTCTTCATTCCAGTTCTGAAGGGCCATCCCTTCAACCTGAGGCTGTGACCTTAGGTTTTAGTCTCTCCTACCAGTGAAAACATTTTCTTCACGTACACTCTATCCAGGCCTCTCAGTATTCTGTAAGTTTCAATCAGATCCCCCTTGTCATCCTACTAAACTCAATCAGGTAATGACCCAGAGTCTTTAAACATTCCTCGTATGATAAGCCCTTCATCCCAAATCATTCTTGAAAAACCTCCTCTGGATCCCCTCCAACACCAGCACATTTTTCCTTAGATATGGAGACCAAAACTGTTCACAAATTCCAAACGTGGTCTGACCAGAGCCTTATACAGCATCAGCATCTCCGCTCTTGAAATTAATGCTGACATTGCATTTGCCTTCCAAACTACCAATTATACCTGCATGTCAACGTGAAGAGAATTCTGAACTAGGACTCCCAAGTACCTCTGTGTTTCAGATTTCCGAAGCCTTTTCCAGTTTGGAAAATGGTCAACACCTGTAATCTTCGCAGAAAAATGTATAATTTCTTACTTTGCCACATTGTAATCTATCTGCCACTTCTTTGCCCACTCTGCTAGCATATCCAAGTCCTTCTGCAGCCTTTCTGCTTCCTCAACCCTACCTGCCCCTCCACCTATCTTTGTATCATCTGCAAACTTAGCAAGAATGCCCTCAGTTCCTTTGTCCAGATCATTAATGTAAAACGTGAATAGTTGTGGTACCAATACTGACTCCTGTCAAACTCCACTAGCCATCCTGAAAGACTCGTTTATCCCTACTCTCAACCTTCTGTCAGTCCTCTATCCATGCCAGTATCTTGCCCCTAACACCATGGGCTCTTCTCTTATTTAGCAGCTTCCTATTCAGCACCTTGTCAAAGACCTTCTGGTAATCCAAATAGATCATGTCCACTGGCTCATTGTCTAATTGGTCATTACCTCCTCAAAGGATTCTAATGGATTTGTCAAACATGACTTCCCCTTGCTGAAGCGGTGCTGACTCCGCCCTAATCTACCATGCACTTCCAAATACTCCACAAACTCATCCTTAATAATAGACTCTAAAACCTTAACAACAACTGAGGTCAGGCTAACTGGCCAATAGTTTCCTGCCTTCTGCCTCCCTCCCTTCTTAAACGGGGTGTTGCATTACCCATTTTCCAATTCTCTGGTATCCTCCCTGACTCCTGTGATTCATGAAAGAACATTTAAATCAGAAATGAGGAGGAATTTCTTCTCTCAGAGGATAGTGAATCTGTGGAATTCTTTACTGCAGTTAAATATTCATATTTATAAAATCAGAATAGCAATTCATGGTGAAAGTAATAAAGGATTCAAAGTAATTTACATTAAAAATAATATCATATCATAAATAAGTCCGATTTAATATATTCAAATTACAATGTAACGTTTGGTAAGCAGCACCTCATTTGAGATTAGAGAATTGACTTCTTTTTTAAAAAATGTTTTGACATTCTAGTTCAGAGTGGGTTGGGAGGATACAGAGAAAAGTTTTGATTGAAATAATAAAATATGAAAACTGATCCTGGACATGGATGTATAATTTGGAATTTTGCTTGATTACCATTGCAGATAAAAGCACTGTGTGATATAGTGGATTAAAAAGGCACATTTAAAAGCACTCATCTTAATGACTGGTGATTAAAATTAATTGACAAAGGATTATTGCACTGATACTTCTAATTTGAATCAACGATTCACAGCAGACAAGCAGATACAAGGCTTGGTGTTCCCATGATCCAGCTTCTCATTTGACTGCATATCCAAGAATATGGTATTTGACCAAACTCATCACAGGTGCAATGATGTGCTTCAGATTTAATTCTGAGAAATTGGCTTTCTCGAGGTTTACTGAAGTGTTCCTGGTCAGATAGCATCCATCCCCAAAGTAACGCCACGCTGGCTGGATCACATGTTGAATGAAGTGCAGCCATGTTTCTTTGTCAGCAGCCACATGCTCAATGAAGAAAAGTGCCCCGCCCTGTAGAAACAAAACATTTTGTCAAGTATCTGAAGAAAGTGGGCTGAACAGGAAGCAGAGTCAATCAAATTGGCCACATACAGGGACTAAGGCCACAGACCAACCCCACCCAGAAGAACAAGGGCAGCAGATATGTAGGAACACAATCACTTGCAAATTCCCTTCAAAGCCACTCACCATCCTGACGTGGAAATACATTTCTGTTCTTTCAGTGTTATTGGGTCAAAATCCTGGAATTCTCTCCCTAATGGCATTATGGGTCAGTTTACAGCACATGGACTGCAGCAGTTCAAGAAGGCAGCTCACTACCACCGTTTAAGGGGCAATTAGGGATGGGAAATAAGTACTGACCTAGCCCATACCTCACAAATAAATATATTTTTCAAACCTTCCACAAAATAAGGCTTAAGTGAAAGATGGACTCTGATTTTAATTAGTGGACTCCCTGTGGCCTTGCTCAATAATGTGGATATTACTGTTCTGTAAGAAGTGTTTCATTAACAAATGTACAATTTGTCTTTCTGCTACATTAGAGCTGTGCATCTTTTAAGACTCCAAAAGTAAACTGTTAAGTGAACAAATATTCAATTTAATTGTTTCGTGGAGCAACTTGCAGGTTACATAATCTGTTTCAGGCTGCAGCTGACAAAGCACCCAGCATTTGGAATGTTTCCTGCACAGCAATGGAGTAATGGCTGCAGTGTGATGTTCATTATTACAGATTGATGCCTCTCAGAGTAAGCCAGAGGATGTTATTTTGCAAAGAAAAAAGCAATATAGCATGGAATATTCAATGTATTATTAATGCTGTTTTAGCATCGTTGTGTGCATCTAACGATGCAAGCCATTCGTGAAATCAGTGCTCAGGTTAGTCAAAGATAAGTTGGGTTCAATAAATTGGCAAAGGATAATTGAGAAGCAGATATGCTTGCTGACAAGCTGCTGGTTCATCTAAATGTACTGCCCCCTGCAATCTCCCTCAAAGGCCTTTTAAATTTGCATTGTTCTGAAACATTCTTTTCACTGATGCAAACTGACATACCTTGAGAAATTTTCCTCACATTTAAAGCCGGTCACTGATAATTTTGAAAGTTAGCTAAATTTGCAGTTTAACAGCATGTCATTTGAAAACAATTGTTGTTTTACACTGCGTTCTCAAAAGATAGCAATGGATGTCTTTAGCAAAGTACCTCCTTAAATAATTAAGTATATATAGTATTAGTGCTGGCTAAAGTCAGTCCCAGATACACAACAGAGACAGCTGTGGATCTCCAAGGGGGATGTGGGGAAGAAATGCATTGCAGGAGATACAGGAGACTTTTATGACTGGAATCTTGTTTGAGATATTGATCTCACCATACTGTTCTGGAATTTGCTGCATAACTGGCTGGTCGTTTTTTTTTGCCCTCTCTAAAATTTATATTTACATTGAATGCACCCCTTGAGAGTGGTGATGAATTTGCTGACTAGTGATAATTATGAAAGTAGTAGATCCAGCAAATGTGCACTTCACAGAAGCCTACGAGTGGAATTAAGTTAACACATTTTAAATAAAGAACGTTGTTACCAATTTTAATCTATTGTTCAACAGGTATTAATCTTACTCTTGTGGATGCAAGTTTCATTTAGGTTAACACTTTTCAGGTTTGATGTCTTCAGATTATATTTTTAAAAAGTGGCCCTGTCTGCTTGTTCGCTCATTGGGTGAAAATAAAGATCCCATGACTGTAGTGATTGTAATATGGTCAGCCAGATGGACTTCATAAAATATGAGTTCCCTGACTGGACCAGATCAACAACCCCGACCAGGGAGCCCTGGCTGACACATAAGAACAGGAGTGTCAGACATGCTGTTCACTTGGAGAGCTGGTTCTGAGGGAGGTAGAATGATGTCAAGGACACTCCGCATGTACATAAAGGGTGACATAGTGACAGAATACCAGCCTCTGTGGAGCTATTTCAATGGCAACAAGAGAAAAACACACTCCTGAAGAACGTAAATTCACACCAGCTGTCTTTGAGTTGGGGTAAACATTTCTGGCATGATGCCATTTTTTGAGACGCTTAGCTCATTTGATTGTGCTGTTGAAGACTGTGCCCAGTTTGCCCAGTCAGCTTTTGGACCTGCAGCTTTTTCAGTTATTAGGATCCTAACTTTCCCAGAGGCACGAGATACAAAAACCTTTCAAGAGTTGATAGTTTAGCTAAGAAATATTATGACACCAAACCTCTTCTAATTCTGAGATATCAGTTTTATTCGGCAATTTGAGAACCGGGGAATCAAAATCAGGGTTTTTGATTCGGTTAAGACGACAGGCAGAGGCATGTGAATTTTGGTTTAACTCTTAATGAGATGCTAAGAGACCATTTGGTATGTAGGATTAATTATGTCACCATGCAAAAGTGCCTACGAGCTAAACCCAACTGGACTTCAAACAGACATGGTCACAAAGCTGGTTCTTTTTCTCAAGGATACTAGTTCCTTGTTTTTTTTTCTGAGAGGTCGTAAACGCTCAGGGTGCCAATTAGACTGGTTTGGTACAGAGATTAAAGGGTATTGAGAGGCCTTTTTGTTTATATGTAAACAGATGAGACTTCAGGCCAAAGCGGTCATGTTTTAGAAATGACCTGTATAAACAAAGGGGAGTGGTCAGCTCTCTAGCTGAGCAATTCAGTCCACAACTAGTTAGGAGTTCAACAGTGAGCTGAGTGGAAACCCTCTCTCTCCTTCTGCCCTTCTAACTTCAACCTGTAAGCATCTTTTTTTAAACTGTGTTTAAGGGGATTTGCTTATTAGGACTGCTACGTATATTCAGAACAGCGTAATTAAGTCTCGTTAGGATGGACTGAGTTCTGTAGGGGTTCTTTATTCTGTTCTTTGTGTTTCATTGTGTAATTTTGTGAAAAAAAATGTCTGTTTTAAAACATAGTCGTCAACCTAGCTAGCTTACTCTGGGTAATTTTCACTGTACACTTACCAAAACAAATTGCGGTCTGGATTGCCTGCTCAAGAATGTTTTGAGTGGTCTGGCCTAGTCCACAACTACACTACAACTGGCTTTGTTATTGGAAAATGCAGCAAGTGGAGCATATGAGTTACAGGGCATTCTGATGGCAGTGGACACCCTCGTCACGCTGACTGAGCTTGGGGAACACCATTCGAGTGAAGGCAATTGTATAGCCTCACTCAGGGCATATCCTGAACAGAGGGACTCTAAGTCAGCCCACAGCAAAACCCCAAAACAAAGCCAAACCTCGGGCAAATGGTAAAAATGTTCTTCAGAATCTGGGCTGGCAAGTCATTGTAGTTGCTGCCGGTATATGGACTCAAGACAGCAGAAGAGACTCACTGGATCTAAATGGAGTAAGAGAACTCATAGGCCAGTATCCAGGAGAGTGCATACCCTGGAAAGTCTACCTATATCTGGTTTGGAGCAGTTAAATTGCATAGCAAGATCCAAATCAGAACCAAAAATAAATGTCGAGTTAAATGGTCGCCTGGTTGTAATGAAGGCCAATACAGGCATGGCCATTTCAGTGATCACAGAACCAGTCCTTAACAAAATTCATTCTGTACTCCAACCTTTAGGTTTGTGCAAGTACTTGGCCAGGCTGACAAACTATACTGGTGAACTTTTACAGATTAAGGGTACAACTTCGGTTCTGCTCCCTTCTGAGAAGCAGCTGGTACAGTTACCACTGATTGTAGTAAAAGGTTCAGACCCAAGCCTACTGGGACAAAATTGGTTGAGAAAGATTCACCTTGATTGGCTCCACATTTTTCAATTAGAAAATGGCTGCCTGGATGAAGTCCTAATTAAATAACTGAAAGTTTTTCAGGACGGTCTAGACACAATTAAAGAAGCCAAGGCCACCTTGCATGTTGACCACGAGCAATTTAATGGTTCTGTGAGACCCACCCAGTGCCATTTGCCTTATGGGCAAAAGTAGAAGCAGAAATCAGGAGGCTGGAAAGGGAAGGAATCATCAAACCAGTCCAGGTTGTGGAATGGGCAGCACCGGGCGGACTGATTGTGAAGCCCGAGAGGTCAGGTCCCCTTTGTGAGGATTTTATACAAACAGTAAACCGTTTTTCACACCTGGATAAATACCCAATCCTCACACAGAGGGTTTATATGCAAAGATGGCAGGAGGATTGTCCTTCACGAGGCTGGACATGAGCTATGCATACTTTCAATTGGAGTTAGATGAGGATTCCCAGAAGTATGCTACAATTAATACCCATAAGGGTTTGTACCAATAAAGGAGACTGCCATTTGGGTATCGTCAGCCTGCGCAATCTTTTTTAGTGGACGATGGAGAACATTTTACAAGGTCTACCCCAAGTTGCCATTCATCTAGATGACCTGGAATAACAGGGAAGAGCAATAAGGAACACTTAGAGAACCTGGCCATTGTCCTTAGATTCTCCCAGGCAGAGGTTCACCTTAGAAGGGAAAAATGTGTGTTCCAGGCACCCCAAGTGACCTACTTGTGCTACAGAATCGATAAGACTGGGTTACACCCATTGGAAGATAAAATGAGGGCAATCAAACATGCCCCAGCTTTCACGTATTCCCTTAGGCTGGTGAATTATTATGGAAAGTTCATACATAACCTGGCTTCCATCCTGGCACCTTTGCATCAACCCTTAGAAAAGGGTCAACCTTGGAAATGGTCACGTAGACAAGCCAAAACTTTCAGGCAAGTGAAGAAATCGTTATCATCCTCTAAGGTGTGTTGGCACACCATGATCCCAAGTGAGATCTGGTATTGACATGCAATGTCTCCCTGAATGGCATCAGGGTAGTATTAGCTCCCAGGTGGCCCAATGGAGAGGAATGCCCAATGGTGATTGCCTTCACAATTTTGGCTAATGCATAGCGTAAATATGCCCATATTGAGAATGAAAGTTTGCTGATCATATTTGGAGCTGAAAATGTGTTGCTGGAAAAGTGCAGCAGGTCAGGCAGCATCCAAGGAACAGGAGATTCGACGTTTTGGGCATAAGCCCTTCTTCAGGAAATTATGCTGCTCCTTGGATACTGCCTGACCTGCTGCGCTTTTCCAGCAACACATTTTCAGCTCTGATCTCCAGCATCTGCAGACCTCACTTTCTCCTGATCATATTTGGAGTCAGGAAGTTCCACCAATATCTTTAAGTATGTAAATTTATTACAGTAACAGACCACAAATCCCTGCTAGGGCTGCTCAAAGAGTACAAGGCCATGCTGCCCATAGCTTCAGGCTGAATTCAGCGGTGCACTCTCATTCTCCATGAGTACAATTACAAGTTGGAACACAGTCAGGGAGGCCAAGTAGCAAATGCAGATGCAGTGCGCCACCTCCCACTGGCAGATACTCCACTGGTGTATCCCATTCCGTGAGAACTGAGAGAGCAGAGGAAGGGTGAAAAGGGAGCTTTAAGCTCAGAGGCCTATTATATCAGATGTGCTCTTGCTTTAAACTCAAGTCAGGAATTGACAGCAGCCGTTACTGCCTCAGACCTTGCGACTTCACTTGGTGTTCTGAACTTCATTTTGCGATGCCCTTTTTGGCATATCCAGACATGCCAGCTGTCATTGTAGCGACTTTTCAAAGTATTTTACATGGAATTTGCTTGTTGCGTTAAATGGATTTCTTTAATGTTAATCTTTCAATTAATCTTCCAATCAACAGATATTTCACCTGATTGATGAGTTGGTGGGCAGGGATTGGAAATTACAAGAGAATAACAAAACAATAACACGATAAGAAGTCTGGCAAGGAGAGATGAGAACTGAGGTAATCCTTTGCTGGAATTCCATACTTCTACAAGGCAGATTTCATGGCACAGTGGACAATTGACTAGCCAGTGATGTGGGCATTTGTTGCCCATCCCTAATTGTCCTTGAGCTGAGTAGCTTGCTTGGTCATTTGAGAGTGCAGGTAAGAATCAACACATTGTTGTTGGTCCGGACTCACGTGTAGGTCAGACCAGATAAAGATGGTAGATTTCCTTTCCTAAAGGTCATTAGTGAACCGGATAAGTTTTTACGACATTCAATGACAGTTGTCACAGTCACCATCACTAAGTCTAGTTTTCAATTCCATATGTCTTAATATATTTTGAATTTCACAAGCTGCTGAGAGTTGAACCAGTGTCCCCAAAAAAAGCAGCCTGGGTCGCTGGATTACTAAAGTCATGAAAACTGATCATAACTCCAAAATACATAGATATTTAAAAAGTACATACATTTCAATATAAGACAGACAAAAGGTGGCTTAGAATGTAAATTCACCAGCTATCCAAAGTCCTTGTGTGGAAACAGAATGTTACCCAAACAGTGTCAACCATCAGATAGCAAGATTTTAAAGGGAGAGGTGCCATTAAAAAAAACTGAACTGTGATCTTCTGTGGATGTGTTCCATGCTTATGGACATGACAAGTTGAAAGAAAGGTAGTTCTCGGCAAAGGACAAGTTTGTGTTTTCCTTTTCAGGAATATGCAAGGGGGTTAAAGACAACTAGAGCCCCTAGTCTGTGTGCTAGGTTGTGGTTCAAGTTCTACCAAACTAAAGTATGCTGTGAAGGGACGTAACTGAAAATTCCCACTAGACATCCCTGCATCTGCATATAGAAATAAACTCTTCCTGATTATTGAAAACACTCAAGTCAGAAAAGCCACAATTGAAGGAAACTGGACAAATTCCTTTCACTAACTGCAGAACCAAGAACCTCCAAACAACTACTCAACTGTCAAAGTCAGCACTACCAGAATCACCCACCTTAATGACCAAATTGTTTCACAATTGATCTGTCATGGACAAACCAAGTGATTGATAAATTCCTTTTTAACCTTTACTTTTCTGGACTCCCCTGTCACTTACAATCAGTCTACATTTGTGTCACGTTTTATTATTTTTTCTGGTCTTCGTGGTTAATAAATTCATTGCCTCCTTTAACTCAGGAAAGCTTGGTTAAATTAGTTCTTTTAAAAACAAAGACATTGAGATAGGGAAAAAGGTATACATGAGGAAATAAATTCTTTTAAAATTAACTTTGTTTTAATCAATTGAGGGAGGAGTTGTATAAAAGATAGCTAGATCATCCCTCCTTACCTCAGAACATGAAAAATTGGGGACCGATCCGAACACTGGTTTAGTAGCATTACTATTATGCAACTGATCTCCATATAAACCTGTCAAGTGGCTGGATTTCTTTTCCCACTTTACTCCATTTCAATTAAGTAAGCTATTACCCTAACAGATCAAGAAACATTAACTAGTTTAAATTCTGAGGTTTCACAAACAAAGCTGAAGCTTCCTTTCCCCACACCTCATCATTTTAAACTTTTAACCAACTCCTGCTTTAAAATGTTATTTGTTACTATTTTATGAACATGGCATGAGATCCAAATTGGACGCAAGTAAGCTCAGCATTTATAGAATAAAACCTGATAGGCAAAATGTACAACCACTGTGCCACCACTGCTGCCTCACAGCACCAGAGACTCAGGTTCAATTCCCGCCTCAGGCAACTGACTGTGTGGAGTTTGCACATTCTCCCAGTGTCTGCGTGGGTTTCCTTCGGGTGCTCTGGTTTCCTCCCATAGTCCAAAAATGCTAGGTGAATTGGCCATGTAAATTGCCCGTAGTGTTAGGTAAAGGGGTAAATGCAGGGGAATGGGTCTGGGTGGGTTGCGCTTCGGCGGGTCGGTGTGGACTTATGGGGCTGAAGGGCCTGTTGCCACACTGTAAGTAATCTAATCTAATCTTATTAATATGGTGAAAGAACTCCACTGACATTCCTCATGGTTGAAAGAAGAGATGAAGGGCTTATGCCCGAAACGTCAAATTTCCTGTTCCTTGGATGCTGCCTGACCTGCTGTGCTTTTCCAGCAACACATTTTCAGCTCTGATCTCCAGCATCTGCAGACCTCACTTTCTCCTCCAGGTTAAAATTATTGTCTAACAGGAGTTGAACGCTGTGTTATAGAAATATGCATAGGGTTTAAATAGCCACTGAAGGATTTATAAAGACGTTTATAAATGATGTCCTCAGAAAGTGTGTCAAGTAGGTTCTGAGATTACAAATTTTCCCTGTCTACCTGGTGTGTATTAAGATACAAATATCACAGTTACATCATAGTTTGCAATGAATACAGCAAACCTTTTATTAACTGGCGCCTATAGGACCAGGACGGTGCTGGTTGATCAAGTATTCTGGGTAATCAAGAGGTCCACATAACCACAGTACAACCTGACCAAGCATAGCTTTGAGGTATCAACATATTTTTTTCTATTCATTTGTGGGATGTAGATATCACTGGCTGGCCAAAATTATTGCCCCTTTCCTAGTTGCCCTTCAGCTGCCATCTTGAACTGCTGCAGTCCACCTGCTGTGGGTTGACCCACAATGCCCCTAGGGAGGGAATTCCAGGATTTTGACCCAGCGACACTGAAGGAACGGAGATATATTTCCAAGTCCAGTGGCTTGGAGGGGAACTTGCAAGGGGTCGTATTCCCATGTATCTGCTGCCCTTGTCCATCTAGATGGAAGTGGTCGTGAGTTTGAAAGGTGCTGTGAGCATCCTTGGTGAATTTCTGCACACTGCTGCTATGGAGCGTCAGTGGTGGAGGGCGTGGATGCTTGTGGATGTCGTGCCGATCAAGCGGGCTGCTTTTGTCCTGGATGGTGTCAAGCTTCTTGAATGTTGTTGGGGCTGCACTTGTCGAGGCAACTGGGGAGTATTCCATCACACTCCTGACTTGTGCCTGGTAGATAGTGGACAGGCTGTCGGGAGTCAGGAGGTGAGCTACCTACTGCAGTATTCCTAGCCTCTGACCTGCTCTTGTAGCCACTGTGTTTATGTGATGAGTCCAGTTGAGTTTCTGGTCAATGGTAACCCTGAAGACGTTGATAGTGGGGAATTCAGTGATGGTAACACCATTGAATATCAAGGGGTGGTGATTAGATTGCCTCCTATTGGAGATGGCCATTACCTGGCATTTGTGTGGCATGAATGTAACTTGCCGCTTGTCAGCCCAAGCCTGGATATTGTCCAGATCTTGTTGCATTTGAACATGGACTGCTTCAGTATCTGTAAACATTGTGCAATGATCGGTGAACATCCCCACTTCTGACCTTATGATTGAGGGAAGGTCATTGATGAAGCGGCTGAAGATGGCTGGGCCGAGGATACTACCCTGAGGAACTCCTGCAGAGATGACCTGGAGCTAAAATGACTGACCTTTAACAACCACAATCATCTTCCGACATGTCAGACATGACTCCAACCACCACAGAGTTTGCTCCCTGATACCCATTAATGCCAGTTTTGCTCGGGCTCCTTGATGCCACACTCGGTCGAACGCAGGACTGTCACTCTCCCCTCCCCTCTGGAATTCAGCTCTTTTGTCCATGTTTGAACCAAGGCTGTAATGAGGTCAGGAGCTGAGTGACCCCGGTGGAACCCAAACTGGGCATCACTGAGCAGGTTATTGCTGAGCAGGTGCTGCTTGATAGCACAGTGGGTGGCACCTTCCATCACATTACTGATGATCGAGAGGAGACTGATGCGGTGGTAATTGATCAGGTTGGGTTGGTCCTGCTTTTTATGTACAGGACACACCTGGGCAATTTTCCCCATTGTCAGGTAGATGCCAGTGTTATAACTGTACTGGAACAGCTTGGCTAGGGGAGCGGCAAGTTCTGGAGCACAAGTCTTCAGTACACCTGCTGGAATGTTGTCAGGGCTGACAGCCTCTGGAGTATTTTGAGTCTTCAACCGTTTCTTGATATCACATGGAGTGAATTGAATTGGCTGAAGACTGGTATCTGAAATGCTGGGACCACTGGAAGCAGCCGAGATAGACCATCCTTTCAGCACTTCTGGCTGAAGATTGCTGCGAAAGCTTCAGCTTTATTTTTTGCACTAACGTGCTGCGGTCTTCTATCTTTGAGGATGGGGATATTTGTGGAGCCTCCTCCTCCATTGGATCAGAGCAAATCAATTCATTTAAATAGGAAATTTACCTTCCCAGCAGCCCCTGGTCCCTGGTTCTGGAAGGTTCCCTATAATATGTTCAGTCCGCAGTAAACCGTGGGTAACTGAAACTGCAGAAAACTATTCTGTGGATACGGGGGTCGCCCTGTACATAACTTTTGCCATTTTATGAAGAGTGCTAGTTAAAACAAAGTTTATTGTATGTGGAAAGCAGGTATTTTTCACCAAATGTTTTTAGCTTCGCTGAGCTGTATGGATTTTACATGTTCACCTATGAAATTTTGTGAAGATTAGTTTGTCAAACAAAATGTAAATAAGCTGCTAAATATACACAACTATTTTTTTAAAAGGATAACAATCAAGAAAAGCTGAAGTTGCTGTTTTACCTTATCTTTGAAACTTATTGGAGACAATAATTACACTTAGTGCCACTGTTCTTAAAGAGAAGTTGAACTTGAGAAGGCTTCAATTTCTATGGAGAGGCATAATTACAAGGAGTAAGTTCCAGCAATATCTGTCAATCGCTAACCTCTGCAATTGTAAGAATATCAGAAAGCTTCATTACAACTGACGCAAGATCACACTATACTTTAGGAATTCAAAATATGTACTTACTGAATGTACATACAAATTAGGAGCAGAAGGCCATTTGGACCCATAAGCCTGCTCTGCCATTTAATAAAATGACTCCACTGCCAATCAAAAATCTAACTCAGCCTAAAAAATTCTATTATTCAGTCTTCCTTTCTCTTTGGGAAAGAGAACTGTATGGACAACAACACTCAGAATAACAAATTTTCATCTGTCAAAAATTGGAGCCTACTCAGTTTTTAAATGGTGGCTCCTAATTCTAGTCATAGAGTCATAGAGATGTACAGCATGGAAACAGACCCTTCAGTCCAACCCATCCATGCCGACCAGATATCCCAACGCAATCTAGTCCCACCTGCCAGCACCCGGCCCATATCCCTCCAAACCCTTCCTATTCATATACCCATCCAAATGCCTCTTAAATGTTGCAATTGTACCAGCCTCCACCACATCCTCTGGCAGCTCATTCCATACACGTACCACCCTCTGCGTGAAAAAGTTGCTCCTTAGGTCTCTTTTATATCTTTCTCCTCTCACCCTAAACTATGCCCTCTAGTTCTGGACTCCCCCACCCCAGGGAAAAGACTTTGTCTATTCATTCTATCTATGCCCCTCATAATTTTGTAAACCTCTGTAAGGTCACCCCTCAGCCTCCGATGCTCCAGGGAAAACAGCCCCAGCCTGTTCAGCCTCTCCCTATAGCTCAAATCCTCCAACCCTGGCAACATCCTTTAAATCTTTTCTGAACCCTTTCAAGTTTCACAACATCTTTCCGATAGGAAGGAGACCAGAATTGCACGCAATTTTCCAACAGTGGCCTAACAAATGTCCTGTACAGCCGAAACATGACCCCCCGACTTCTGTACTCAATACTCTGACAATAAAGGAAAGCATACCAAACACCTTCTTCACTATCCTATCTACTTGCGACTCCACTTTCAGTCTCTCCCACAAGAGGAGACATCCTCTCAGCAGTCACATTTTCAAGTTCCCCAGAATCTTACGTCTCAAAAACATCTCAACTTATTCTTCTAAACTCCAGATCCCCAATCTATCTAACCTTTCCTCATAAAATAAGCCCTTCATCCCAGGAATTGAGTCATTATTTCTAATGTATCCCTTCTTAAATACAGAGATCAAAATTGCATCTAGTACTCCAGATCTAGAATCTCTACAGTGTGGAAAGAGGCCTTTCGGTCCAACACGTCTACACTGACCCTCCGGTAACCAATCCACCCAGACCCCTTCCCCTACCTTATATTTACACCTGACTAATAACTTACTCCATGGGCAATGTTAGCATGGCCAATCCACCTAACCTGCACACCTTTGGATTGTGGGACGAAACCGAAGCACCCAGAGGAAACCCACACAGACACAGGGAGAATGTGCAAATTCCACACAGACAGGCACCTGAGGCTGGAATCAAACCCAGGTTTCTGCTGCTGTGAGGTTGCAGTGCTAACCACTGAGCCACCGTGCACCCCTAGTCTGACCAATGTCGCATAAAAATGTAGCAAATAATATGTGAAGTATTGCACAGATATGCAATTTAACACTCCACCACTGACAGTTATGCTATCAGCAGCCTAGAGCTCTGGAATTCCCTCCATCCATTTCTCCTTCTTTATAACCTAATTATACAGTCACACAGCACAGAAACAGACCCTTCGGTCCAACCAGTCTGCTGAGCATAATCCCAAAGTAAACTAGTCCCACCTGCCTACGCCTGGCCCATATTCCTCCAAACCTTTCCTATTCATGTACTTATTCAAATATTTTTTTTAAAGGTTGTAACTGTACCCGCATCTATCGCTTCCTTTGGAAATTCATTCCACACACGAACCACTCTCGGTGTAAAAAATTGCCCTTCATGTCTTTATTAAATCTTTCCTCCTCACCTTAAAAATATGCTATCTAGTCTTTAAATCCCCCACCCTAGGTAAATGACATCTGCCACTTACCTTTTCCGTACCCCTCATGATTTTATAAACCTCTATAAGGTCACCTCTCGATCTCCTAGACACCAGTGAAAAAATCCCAGCCTAACTAGCCTCTCCTTATAACTCAAACCCTCCACACCCAGCAATAGCCTGGTAAATATCTTCGACCAATAGTCCTTGGAACAAGCTTTTAGCCACCTGTCCTCAAGTGTCTGGTTGTCACATATTGATTGATAACACTCTTGCAAAGTGCATTGGGAAATGTTACCATATTAAAAGGAGCACATAAGTGCAATGGTTGAAAATGCACAACAATTTGTACGAAGGCTTGAAGATCTCTGTTGCCATTGGGTGGTGCAATGGACATCTCAAAGTGTGATAAAACAATGATTCATTTCCCTTTATAACCACAAACTTTAATTGCTCCTAAGTAAAAAATCAGTGAGATCAGAAATTAGCTTCAGGTGGGAACTCAGGCTTCCTTTTTTAAGAAATGATAATGGGTACAATCTATTCAAAGTTACTCAGTCCATACCTGACGGTAGTTAAAAATATTTTTAATGTCTGTAGGGACTTTATATATTCCAAATGCCTCCCCTTGTTTCCTTATTATGGTAGTTACAAGTTTACAGTGTGTCACATAAAGAGCCTGAGTAATGGGTCTTTGATTTACTGTTCAGGTCGTGGAGTTGGAAGTAACTTTGATTGAAGGGAAGAGTTGGAAATGTGCGGGGAGAGGACATCTTTTGTGAAAAACTTTAGTTACTTACCAGAACCAGCGTGTTGGAAATACATCAAAAATTGCATGCATCAGTGAGTGCGGACACAAGGCTTTGTTGTGGTGATGTACGTTCATTAAGGTTTTTAAGTTGCGAAACAGCAGCCTGAAACAAAGTCAGGTTCAAGTTCCCAGCAAAATCAACTAAAATCTGAAATAACATCAGTCAATGTTTATTTAATGATTGAAAGGATGCATTAATTTAGTACTTGGTGTTTGAAAACTATTTTCACTCTGAAACTTCCCTCACCATAAGACATAGGAGTGGAAGTAAGGCCATTCGGCCCATCGAGTCCACTCTGCCATTCAATCATGGCTGATGGGCATTTCAACTCCATTTACCCGCATTCTCCCCATAGCCCTTAATTCCTCGAGACATCAAGAATCTATCAATCACCAACGTGTATGTAACATTTTTGTATTTTTTAAAAACAGAACGTAACAATTGAAGTTGGATAGGAAGAAGCACTCGATCTAGCATTTTTAAGCATTAATGAATTTCTTCTGCTGTTATAACTCATTGTAAATCAGACAATGTGCCAATTTCAAAGGATATAGAATTATACCATTTAATGCACTGTATTAATCTGCCAAGGTAATGCTGCAATTCTTTAACATTCCAAAGCCTAACTATTACATAATGCAACTCAAAAAAAGGGTGAAATCTGTGAGATTGTTAAGCCTCAGTTTTCTTCAATATGAACATGCCTTTACACGCTTAAAGGACAAGATTTCATTCTTTAACGCCTAAGTGTGGGTGTGGGTGTTTTCAATGGCAACAGGCTGTCTACCCCAAATGAGAAAGGTTGTTGGATTGAGAACAAAGAATAGTACAGCACAGGATTTGGCTCTTCAGCCCACCAAGACTACGCTGACACATGATGCCTTTCTAAAGTCAAAACCTTCTGCCTCTATGCGGTCCGTATCCCCCTATTCCCTGCCTATTCATATATCTGTCAAAATGCTTCTTAATTGCTGCTACTGCATCTGCCTCCGCTATCTCCTCTGGCAGCACACAGCCGGCACTTACCACCCCCTACATTAAAAAAAAAACTGCCTCTCGTATCTCCTTTAAACTTATATCCCCTAAGATTTGGAAGTGCCGGTGCTGGACTGGGGTGGACATAGTTAAAAAATCACACAACACCAGGTTTATTTGGAAGCACTAGCTTTCGGAGTTCGCTCCTTCATCAGGTGGTTGTGGAGGTTAAGGTCATGTTCACAGAATTTCTTAAACATTTGCTATCCTCCAGTCTTCTGGCACTACTCCCGTTGACAATGATGACACAAAGATCGAAGCCAAAAGCTCTGCAATCTCCTTCCTGGATCCCCAGAGAAGGGAATCTAGCCCAGGGGTTTTTATCTATTTTCAGATCTTCTAAAATTGCTAAAACCTCCTCTTTGTCAACCTCAATCCCATCGAATCTAGTAGCCTATATCTCCGTATTCTCACTAACATTGCCCTTTTCCAATGTGAATATTGACAAAAAGTATTCATTAAGTGCTTTCCCTATATCCTTAGATTCCACACACAACTTTCCACAACTATCTTTGATTGGCCCTAATCTTACTCTGTTCATTCTTTTATTCCTGTTATACCTATAGAAGGCCTAAGGGTTTTTCTTGATCCTATCCGCCAACACCTTCTCATGTCCCCTCCTGGCTCTTCTTAGCTAGAAAAGATCTAAAGAGAGGGCTAACTTATAACACTCAAGCTCCCTATCTGAGCCTTCACTCCTCATTCTCACATAAGCCTTCTTCTTCCTCTTGACAAGAGCTTCAACTTCTTTAGTAAACCATGGCTCCTCCTCCCCGCCTGATAAATATATAGAGTCATAGAGATGTACAGCATGGAAACAGACCTTTCGGTCCAACCCGACCATGCCGAACAGATATCCCAACCCAATCTAGTCCCACCTGCCAACACCCAGGCCATATCCCTCCAAATTCCTCCTATTCATATACCCATCCAAATGCCTCTTAAATGTTGTAATTGTACCTATCAAGGATCCACAGTATCTGTTCCTTGAATAAGCTCCACATTTCAAGTGTGTCCATCCCCTGCAGTTTCCTTTCATTCTATGCATCCTAAATCTTACCTAATTGCATCATAATTGCCTTTCTCCTAGTTATATCTCTTTCCCTGCAGTATATACTATCCCTGCCCATTGCTATTGTAAACGTAACCGAATTATGTTCACTAATCGCCAAAGTGCTCACCTACCTCCAAATCTAACACCTGGCTGGGTTCATTCCCCAGTACCAAATCCAATATGGGATTGCCCATTGTTGGCCTGTCTACATACGGTGTCAGAAAACCATCCTGCACACCTTGAACAAAAACTGACCCATCTAAACTACTTGAACTATAGTATTCCCAGTCAATCTTGGGGAAAGTTGAAGTCCCCATAACATCTACCCTGTTACTCTCAGCTCCTATCGAGAATCATCTTTGCCATCCTTTCCTCTACATCCCTGGAACAATTTGGAGGCCCATAGAAAACTCCTAACAGGGTGACCTCTCCTTTCCTGTTTCTAACCTCAGCGGATATGTCCTCAAACGTTTCTCAGTTGCTGTAATACTACCCTTGATCAACAATGCCACCCCCCTTTTTTTTAAACCATCATTGCTGTTCTTGCTGAAACATCTAAATCCCGGATTCTGCAACACATTCCTGTCCCTCCTCTAGCCATGTCTCTGAAATGGCCACAACATTAAAATCTCAGGTACCAACCCATGTTCACCCACCTTATTCTGGATGCTCCTGGCATTTCAGTACACACATTTCAAACCAATGTCCTGGTTGCCAGTGCCCTCTCGCAATCTTGTAAACCTATCCCTGACCTCACTACCCCCAACCTTCTGTACACTGGAACTACCATTCTGGTTCTCACCCCCTGCTGCATTAGTTTAAACCACCTCCAAAGAGCATTAGCACATTTCCCCTAAAGGTATTGGTGCCCCTCTGGTTCAGGTGAAGACTATCTTGTTTGTAGAGGTCCCACCTTCTCCAGAAAGAGCCCCAATTATCCAAGAATCCAAAACCCTCCCTCCTGCACCATCCCTGTAGCCGCGTGTTCAGCTCCGCTCTCTGCCTGTCCTCGCTTCACTAGTACAGGGCACAGGCAACAAACCAGAAATAACAACTCTATTTGTTCTAGCTCTCAGCTTCCAACCTAGCTCCCTGAATTTCTGCCTTAGATCCCCATATTTCCTCCTACCTATGTCACTGGTGCCTATGCAGACCACATAGGCACCAACTTCTATCAGGTTGCCCTCATCCTCCAACATTCAAGTGAAAACAAACCAAGTTTGTCCAATCTCTCTGCACAGCTAGTACTGTCCAAACCAGGCAATATCCTGGTAGACTGTTTCCATTCCGTCTCCAAAGCCTCTACATCCTTCTGGTAGTGTGGCAACCAGAACTGTACACAACGTTTCAAATGTGGCCTAACTAAAGATCTATGTAGCTACAACATAACTTGCCAAATTATTACACTCAATGCCCTGACCGATGAAGGCAGGCATGCTTGGTGCCTTCTTGACAATCTTACCCACTTCTGTTGCCACTTTCAGCGAACTGTAGACACGTATGCCTAGATCCCTCTGTGTGTTGATGCTACTAAAGATTCTGTTACTTATTTTATATTTCCCTTCTGCATTAGATCTTACAAAAGGCATCACCTCGCATTTGTTTGGATTAAATTCCATCTGCCATTTCTTCACCCATTCCACCTTATTTGTATCCCGCTGTATCCTCTGGCAATCCTCCTCACTATCCACAGCTCCCCTAGTCATTGTGTCATCCACAAACTTATTTACCAGCCCACCTACGTTCTCTACCAAAACATACGCACACACATATACAATGTCACAAGAGGGTTCCCCATACTGATCCCTGCGGAACACCACTGGTCACAGATCTCAGTCAGAAAAACTTTTCATTGCCACTGACTGTCTTCTCGAATAAGCCAGTTTTGAATCCATCTTACCAGCTCACCACAGATCTCATGTGACTTCACCTTTTGTGTCAGCCTGCCATGAGGGACCTTGTCAGAAAGCCTTGCTGAAGACAACATCAACTGCTCTACCCTCAATCATCTTTGTCACTTCCTCAAAAAACTCAGTCAAGTTTGTGAGACACAACCTTCCCTACACAAAACCATGCTGCCTATTGCCACTAAGTCCATATTTTTCCAGATATGAGTAAATCTTATCACTCAGAACCATCTCCAATAATTTTCCTACCACGGAGGTAAGGCTGACCAGCCTGCAATTTCCTGGATTATCCGTTATCCTTCTGAAACAATGGAACAAAGTTGGCTGTTGCCCAGTCCTTTGGGACCTTTCTTATGACTAAAGAGGATATAACGATCTCATGCAAGGCTCTAGCAATTTCCTCACCTGCCTCCCTCACCTCAGCATTCTGGGATAGATTCCACATGTCCTGCCTTTTAAATCACCCAACATCTTTTTTAATCTTGACGTGCCCCTCATACCCCTCCCAAGACTCACCATCCACCATGTTCTTCTCCTTTGTGAATATCGATGCAAAGTATTTGTTAAGGTCCTCATCTACTTCCTCTGGTTCCATGTCTAAACTCCCTCCTTTGTCCTTGAGCTATCCACTTGCTCCTTTTATATGGATAAAATGCATTGGGATTTTCCTTAATCCTGTTTGCCGAAGACATTTCATGGTCCTTTCAGCCCTCCTAATTCTGGGTTTGAGTTCTTTCCTGCTATTTTCATATTCTTTGAGGGCTTGGTCTTCAATTTCCTAAATCTTATGTATGCCTCCTTTTTTCTTTTTGACTAAGCTTTTAATTTCTCTTGTCATCCAAGGTTCCTGCATCTTGCTATCCTTATCCCTCATTTTCACAGGAACATGCTGGTTCTGAACTTTAATCAACTGACCTTCAAAAGATTCCCACATGCCAGATGTGGATTTACCCTCAAACAGCCACTCCCAATCTACATTCCCCAGTTACTGGAAGTCAGAGTTGATAAAATGTGGAATGGAAAGGCACAGCAGGTCAGGCAGCATTGGAGGAGCAGGTAAGTTCCGACCCAAAATGTCGACCCAAACACCCACCACAACCACCCTGTTTCTGTCTACATATCTGTTTCTCTGTCATCCGCTGGCTGTTGGGAGGCCTGTAGTACAATCCCATCAGAGTGATTACACCTTTTCTATTCCTGAGCTTTCGTCGTATGGCCTTGCTGGATGAACCCTCCAAGGTGTCCTCCCTCAGTGCAGTTGTGATATTCCTCTTTGAAGTAACCCAACTCCCCCAGCTCTTTTACATCCCTCTATCTCACCTGAAACATCTAAATCCTGGAATGTTAAGTTATCCATCTCTCAACCAAGTCTTTTGTTCTAGCTACACCATCATCGTTATATGTACTAATCCAAGCTCTAAATTAATCTGCTTTACCTGTCATACTCCTGCCATTAAAACAAACACACTTCAAACTGCCTGTCCTACTGTGTTCAGCATCCTCTCCTCATCCATTCCTCCTCTTAGTCTTACTGGTCTTAGTCTCGGACTTCTCCCCAGTCATTTTACTTACTGACCTACAGCTCTGCTTTTTTTTCCAGCACCCCCCGCCAAGTGACACAAGCAAACCTCCCTGCCAGGACATTGATGTCCCTCCAGTTTAGGTACAACCCATCTTCTTGTACAGGTCCCACCTCCCCTGGAAGACACTCTAATGATTCACATTCCTGAAACCCTCCCTCCTATGCCAGATCATTAGCTACATATGTAACTATACGATCTTCTATCCCGAACCTCACTGGCATGTGGCACAGCAAATAATCCTGAGATTACAACCCTAGAGTCCTGCTTTTCAATTTCCTATCTAACTCTCAGTACTCCCTTTGAAAGACCTCAGTTCTGCTTTAATTGCTTACTTAACAGTGAACTGAAGAACCTCTCAGTAAATCACAGGCCCTGACTTTGAGGTCCTTTCTTGTCCTGGAGATGATGACTGGAGGCCTGTTCTTCACAGGATCCAACAGTGAGAAAGTAGGTCTTTTCGTTAGGTCATTTGGGACAGGACTTTGCATGGCCATCTCCTTACCCTTCATTCCCCACCTCCCAAACCACCCACATCTGCAGCCCCTTCCCCCCCCCAGACCAGCAAGCAGGTTGCCCTTGTTTCCAGATCAAGGAAAACAGCCATTTTTCTTTGTTTCTCCCCTTCTGTTATTTTTGCCCCCACACTGCCACTGCCCCCAAACGGGACCCAGCAGTAGTGCTTATATTTTCCCCAAATCACCCGTGGCTATACGTGTATGTACAGTAACACAGTAAAAAAGACAGGATTGTGTGAAGACTGTATTCTATATTCTCCATCACCAGGAAAACATGCATGTTCTAGTGAAACAATAAAAAGCAAAACCTAATAAGGGCAATGCTTATGTCAAAAAGTGAAGGGGAGAGTGCCAAATCAAAATGGAGTTGGAGGGGAAATAAAGCGCTGTATTCCCTACAGTGCCCACATTTCTCTAAAGACGTCAAAAGCATTGATGGACACTACGTGCTCTCTCTCTCCAATGACACCCTGGCTCTAGAATGTAATCACGGAATAGGGGCAGGCAGTTGGCAGATGACTCCCCCATGGCCCATTGTCTAGACCTGTTCAGCTACTTTTACTTGTCAAGAAGGCATGTAATTTGCCTGAAGGTGAATTGAGGTTCAAGTAGCTGTAAGTTGATCACTTAATGACTTTAGTTAATGGTGGGTTGTGAAAATTCTTGATACTTGAGAAAAACTTAATTGTTGGCGAGATGTGGTGAATATTCTCCTCAGAAACTTGCCTAACTATCTGCCCCTCCCACCACTTTGACCAGAAGATGTGGGGGCTGAAGTAGGCCATTCATCCCATCGAATCTACTCCACAATTCCATGAAATCAAAGCTGATTGGATGATCCTCAAATTCACTTTAGTCCATTTTCCCATTATCTTGATTACCTTACTGTTAAAAATCTGTCTGTCTCAGCTTTGAATATATTTAGTTACCCAACCCCAACATCCCTGAATAAATACTTCCACAGATTCACTCCACTCTGAGAAAAGAAATTCCTCCACATCTCTGCCTTAAATATGCAGCCCTTCGTCTGAGATAATGCTCTCTGGTCCTGGACAAGGAGAAACAACCTCTCCAACTTCTGTAAAGTCTTGTAAGATTCTTGTATGCCTTCGATAGCAGTATATCCTTCCCTTGATAAAGGGACCAAAACTGTTCACACTTACTGAGACAAAAGGCCTAAGGTCAATAAGTCTTAACAATTATTTGTAAACATTTCTGAAGGAAAGGGTGGGTGGGAGAAGGGGAGAGAAGAAAAAAAAAGGGGAGTTATCCCGTTTCTTTTACCGGTCTCAACACTCGTTTAATCTCTTTCAGCACCGCGTCCACGTTCTGGGCGGTGCAGAGCACGAAAGTGCAGACCACGGCGTCGACTGAGTCGCTCGGCACTTGGCTCAAATTTTCGCCGCACGCCACCACGAACCGCTCGAGCTTGATGTGCGCGCTCTTGGCGCCACTGCTCTTCAGGATATGTTCGAAATTCGGATTCGGGTCCGTGCAGACGACCTTGCAACCCCAGGGGTAATACTGAAAGTTGGCACCAGTGCCACAGCCCACTTCCAAGACTGTCAGCCCCGAGGAGCTGGCGAAGTCCGGCAACCGGCCGAAAAGTTCTTTCTTCACTTTAGCCATCTTGTCGTTGATAGCGGCGGCCAATCTGCACATAAGGTATGGGAAAAACCTCTTGTACAGAGGGTCCCAGAAGCCGATGTATTGTAAAATGGTGACTGGAAGAACCATGATCTCCACAAGGGAGCACAGCACACAGCGAACAAACAGCATCTTTAAGGAAACGGAATTGCCGACAAGCTTCTCTCTATGCAACGTCATACTGGGCGGAGAGCAAATCTGTACAGCCCTTCCAGGTGCTTTGAATTGATTAGAGGGAACTGCCCCCCGCTTACCCCTCTCGTGCCAAACGGGGGTTAATAATTGCCCTGCACCGAAAGGGCTGAATTTGTCTTTCAAAAAAATTACGGATCCTTGATAAATACTTTTAAAAAGTCAAACTAAACGACCGATAATATAAATCTGTTTAGTTTTTACATTGGTTTTTGTACTGTTTGGTGTCACAGTGGCACAGTGGTTAGCACTGCTTCCTCACAGCGCCAGGGTCCCAGGTTCGATTCCAGCCTTGGATGACTGGCTGTGTGGAGTTTGCACATTCTCCCACTGTGGGTTTGCTCCGGTTTCCTCCCACAGGCCAAAGATGTGCAGGTCAGGGTGGATTAGCCATGGGAAATATACGATTATGAAGGATAAGTTGGTGTGGACTTATTGGGCTGAATGGCTTGTTTCTACACTATATGGATTCTATGCGATGAGGGCATCACTGGCTGGTCCAGTATTTATTGCCTATCCCAAATTGCCCAAAGGGCAGTTAAGAACCACATTGTTATAAGTTTGGAGTCACATGTTGGCCAGACCAGGTAAGGATGGCACTTTCCTTCCCTAAAGGATATTAATGAATTATTACTATTTCGCTGGAATCACAAAGTATTTATATGTGTATAATACATTATAGACATAGTATATGTGGCTTCTTTGCAAATTTGCTATGTAAGAACAATCACCTGTGTGACCCCGGCATAGTTTCTACCTGTGAATGAATTTCTTGAAGAGCAAGCAAAGGCAATGCATCCTGAAGAAAACACTTGCATTTGCCTAGAAAGGAAACCAGATGCTTGAACTTTAACATGGAAAATGTGCATAGCGTTTTGCAGCTTGTGCAATTTTTAAAGCACATTTTTAATATCCAAAATATACTTTATTAATAAAAATCGTCTGTAAGCACATGCAAATATTCTAAATCAGTTCTGTGCAATCTTTGCAGAGAGGAAAAAAAACCAAAATATTGGAATTTTGACATGTCTCAGAGCTTCTCTTCAGTTGCAAAAAAACCCACTCATTTTCTACTTGTGCAGGTGACTGTTGATGTTCAATTTGGGGTACCAAGACAATTGAACAGACCCTTACTAGACTTTGATAGGAAGACCCTAGGCAATAGTCTTTCCGACTGTGCATTCTCTTCCTTACTTTATTTCACTTGCTGGATAAGGAGAGTCATAAGACCATTAGACATAGGAGTGGATGTAAGGCCATTCGGCTCATCAAGTCCACTCCGCCATTCAATCATGGCTGATGGGCATTTCAACTCCACTTACCCACATTCTCCCCGTAGCCCTTAATTCCTTGTGACATCAAGAATTTATCAATCTCTGCCTTGAAGACATTTAGCGTCCCGGCCTCCACTGCACTCAGTGGCAATGAATTCCACAGGCCCACCACCCTCTGGCTGAAGAAATGTCTCCGCATTTCTGTTCTGAATTGACCCCCTCTAATTCTAAGGCTGTGTCCACAGGTCCCAGTCTCCTCGCCTAACGGAAACAATTTCTTAGTGTCCACCCTTTCCAAGCCATGTATTATCTTGTAAGTTTCTATTAAACTTATATGGGTGGCATGGTGGCACAGTGGTTAGCACTGCTGTCTCACAGCTCCTGAGACCTGGGTTCAATTCCCGACTCAGGCGACTGACTGTGTGGAGTTTGCACGTTCTCCCCGTGTCTGTGTGGGTTTCCTCCGGGTGCTCCGGTTTCCTCCCACAGTCCAAAGATGTGCGGGTCAGGTGAATTGGCCATGCTAAATTGCCCGTCGTGTTAGGTAAGGGGTAAATGTAGGGGTATGGGTGGGTTGCGCTTTGGCGGGTCGGTGTGGACTTGTTGGGCCGAAGGGCCTGTTTCCACACTGTGAGTAATCTAAAAATCTAATCTAATCTAAATCTCCCCTTAATCTTCTAAACTGCAATGAATACAATCCCAGTTTCCTTAGCCGTTCCTCCTATGTTAGACCTATCATTCCAGGGTCAGTGGTGCTGGAAGAGCACAGCAGTTCAGGCAGCATCCAACGAGCAGCGAAATCGTTTCGGGCAAAAGCCCTTCATCAGGAATAAAGGCAGTGAGCTGGAAGCGTGGAGAGATAAGCTAGAGGGGGGTGGGGTGGGGTGGGGAGAGAGTAGCATAGAGTACAATGGGTGAGTGGGGGAGGAGAGGAAGGTGATAGGTCAGGGAGGAGAGGGTAGAGTGGAAAAGAAGATAGGCAGGTAGAACAAGTCATGGGGACAGTGCTGAGCTGGAAGTTTGAAACTAGGATGAGGTGGGGGAAGGGGAAATGAGGAAGCTGTTGAAGTCCACATTGATGCCCTGGGGTTGAAGTGTTCCGAGGCGGAAGATGAGGCGTTCTTCCTCCAGGCGTCTGGTGGTGAGGGAGCGGCGGTGAAGGAGGCCCAGGACCTCCATGTCCTCGGCAGAGTGGGAGGGGGAGTTGAAATGTTGGGCCACGGGGCGGTGTGGTTGATTGGTGCGGGTATCTCGGAGATGTTCCCTAAAGCGCTCTGCTAGGAGGCGCCCAGTCTCCCCAATGTAGAGGAGACCGCATCGGGAGCAACGGATACAATAAATGATATTAGTGGATGTGTAGGTAAAACTTTGATGGATGTGGAAGGCTCCTTTAGGGCCTTGGATAGAGGTGAGGGAGGAGGTATGGGCACAGGTTTTACAGTTCCTGCGGTGGCAGGGGAAAGTGCCAGGGTGGGAGGGTGGGTTGTAGGGGGGCATGGACCTGACCAGGTATTCCCAATTCCTCCGCCTCCGCTGTATCTGCTCCCAGGAGGACCAGTTCCACCACAGAACACACCAGATGGCCTCCTTCTTTAGAGACCGCAATTTCCCTTCCCACGTGGTTAAAGATGCCCTCCAACGCATCTCGTCCACATCCCGCACCTCTGCCCTCAGACCACATCCCTCCAACCGTAACAAGGACAGAACGCCCCTGGTGCTCACCTTCCAGCCTACCAACCTTCGCATAAACCGAATCATCCGCCGACATTTCCGTCACCTCCAAAAAGACCCCACCACCAGGGATATATTTCCCTCCCCACCCCTTTCCGCCTTCCGCAAAGACCGTTCCCTCCGTGACTATCTGATCAGGTCCATGCCCCCCTACGACCCACCCTCCCACCCTGGCACTTTCCCCTGCCATCGCAGGAACTGTAAAACCTGTGCCCATACCTCCTCCCTCACCTCTATCCAAGGCCCTAAAGGAGCCTTCCACATCCATCAAAGTTTTACCTGCACATCCACCAATATCATTTATTGTATCCGTTGCTCTCGATGCGGGCTCCTCTACATTGGGGAGACTGGGCGCCTCCTAGCAGAGCGCTTTAGGGAACATCTCCGAGATACCCGCACCAATCAACCACACCGCCCCGTGGCCCAACATTTCAACTCCCCCTCCCACTCTGCCGAGGACATGGATGTCCTGGGCCTCCTTCACCGCCGCTCCCTCACCACCAGACGCCTGGAGAAAGAACGCCTCATCTTCCACCTCGGAACACTTCAATCCCAGAGCATCATGTGGACTTCAACAGCTTCCTCATTTCCCCTTCCCCCACCTCATCCTAGTTTCAAACTTCGAGCTCAGCACTGTCACCATGACTTGTCCGGTCTGGTCCAACCTGCCTATCTTCTTTTCCACTCCACCCTCTCCTTCCTGACCTATCACCTTCCTCTCCTCCCCCACTCACCCATTGTACTCTATGCTACTCTCTCCCCACCCCACCCTCCTCTAGCTTATCTCTCCATGCTTCCAGCTCACTGCCTTTATTCCTGATGAAGGGCTTTTGCCCGAAACGTCGATTTCGCTGCTTGTTGGATGCTGCAAGAACTGCTGTGCCCTTCCAGCACCACTAATCCAGAATCTGGTTTCCAGCATCTGCAGCCATTGTTTTTATCTACCATTCCAGGGATCATCCGTGTGAATCTCCGCTGGACATGCTCCAGTACCAGTATGTCCGAAGTCCAAATCTGAATAACAAATGTTGAAATAATGATAAGGTGACTGGATTTTGGTCTAAGATCCAGATTAATATTCAAATCCAAACATAAAGGGCCAAATAATCACCTCCAGATGCTATATCATTCTACATGACCAGTAAACTTGGTCAAGGAGGTAAGATTTAAGAAGCGTTTTAAAGGAAGTGACAGAGGCACAGAGCATTAGACAAGGAATTCCAGAGCACTAAAACAGTCTCGATCAAAGTTACAAAGTGTAATCCATTACTGATCTCTCTGCAGCCTTTCATATTGAATCATGCCTCTAATGCTTTGCCTCTGTTATTCAGTTGTGTGTGACTGCCCTTTACCCATTCAATCATAGCTGGAACATCTCCAACTTCGTAAATCTCCAGAAGTTCTCAAAAATTGGGGGGGGGGGGGGTGGTGTTGGAATCTTTCACTTTGGTAGTTTCTTAGTGTTCTCAAAGTAGGGTGCTCCACAGTGTTGTTATCCTATAAGACCTCTTTCTTTCCCACACCTCCTTATTTAGTACATTTAAGAGTCATCCTTTCCCATAGTGCTGGAGGAGATCCCAATTCCCTTCAGTACTATCAGACCCCTAGATTTCCTTTTCTTCAACTGTGACATACCATAGGAAAATCTTCAATGTTTGCAGTGCCCTTCACAGTTCGGGGGGTGGGGGGGAGGGGGAGGGGCATGGTGGCTCAGTGATTAGCGCTGTTGCCGCATAGTGCCAGGGACCAGGTTTGATTCCACCTTGAGTGACTGTATAGAGTTTGCACATTCTCCCCACATCTGTGTGGGTTTCCTCCAGGTGCCCTGGTTTCCTCCCACAGTCCAAAGATGGACTGGCCATGCTAAATTTCCAGGAATGTGTAGGATTAGCCATGGTAAGTACGGTTACAGTGATAGGGTTGGGGGAGGTCTGGGTGGGATGTCGATGTGGACTTGATGGCCGAATGGCCTGCTACCACACTGTAGAGATTCTATGATTCTATTGAGACCAGTTGTAACAACCTAAAAGTTGAAATCAGCACAAATAGTGAATACACAAACATGTGATCATTGCCAACTGCAATGGTGCAAAAGGCTATAGCAATGTAGGACACAAAATGAAGCCATCTCTTGCTCCTGGATTCTGCATAGTTCAGGTATTTTTGATTAGGAACTTTAGAATAGTCTGCTTTCTCTGATGAATTAACTGCAGGATAGATTTTGATAAACAAAATTAAATGACATGAATATAAGATGAGAGATTGTGGTACTGGAAAAGCACAGTAGGTCAGGCAGTATCCAAGGAGCAGGAGAATCGATGTTTCGGGCATAAGGCCTTCATCAGGAATCGTGAATATGACATTGCAATTCAAACCTGTAAAAAATACATAATATCCCGGTTTTTCACTAATGGCTTGTAGTTATAGTATATGGAAGGGATGTTTTTATGTTTACCAAAGACTAGTAGGCAGCAACCTCCATTTATTGAATTTGGTCAGTTGGCAGTCAAACATTCTTGCTTAATCTTGCAAAATTCTGTGAAATGTATCAGCTTGCTTGAAAAGTACAGTGTATCATCTTTGAATCAGTACTATTCATTGTTTAATTGAGAACATCATGTTAAGGGATGTGTATCTCCCATGTTGAAAAGATAATAAGCAAAACTCCAATATTATGGTTGGGAATTTTACCAGACTTCAATCATAGAATCCCTACAGTGTGAAAACAGGCCATTCGGCCCAACAGGTCCACACTGACTTTCCGAAGAGCATCCCACCCAGACTCACACTGTGCAGACCCCGCCCCGCAACCCCCCCCCCTGCAACCCCAACCCTACCCTAGTAACCCTGCATTTCCATGTCTAATCCACCCAACCTCCTCATCCCTGGACAATAAGGGGCAATTTAGCCTGGCCAATCCACCTAATCAGCACATCTTTGGACTGTAGTAGGTAGCTGGAGCACCCCGATGAAACTTTGTGCATTCTTTCTAACACCTTGACTTCCTGACCAAATCACTTAATGTTTTCAATGATTTCTGGAATAGCTTTCTGTATTTTGGTCAGTCACAAGCCATGAAATACTTTGAGGACATCCCTGTTTTGTCTTGGACTCTTAGGTAGATGTAGGAGCCATGTTGCTGGTAATATCCACATATAGCAAAGAGATAAATGAGCAGATAATGTACTTTTGCGAATATTGATCGAAGAAACTTGATTGAGTTCAGATCACAATGTCAACCAGTTGAGTTTCACCTTTTTGACTTATGATATCACTGTGCATTTCAATCTTCACCAAATGGTGACAGATATGTTCACATGCACGAACCATATATATTTCTTGCGATAAAAACACACCAATTTTTATCAATTGAGTGAACATTTTGAAAAATGTAATCAAAGTAAAGCAAACCATTTGTAAAGCCTCCTGTCACATCTTTCAGAAATGTCATAAAGCTGCTTCAAGTGCAATGAATAATGTGACGCACAGTGACTGTTGTCAAATAGGCAAATATGTATCACATAAGCTTGAGGAAATCATAGAGTCCCGATAGTGTGGAAGCAGGCCATTTGGCCCATGAGTCCAAACCTACCATCCGAAGAGCATCTCACCCAGATCCACCCCTCTGCCCTATCCCTGCATTTCCCATGGCTAATCCACCTAGTCTGCACATCCCGTATACTATAGGCAATCTAGCATGGCCAATCCATCTAGCCTGCGCATCTGTGGACTGTGGGAGGAAATTGGAGCACCCGGAAGAAACCCATGCAGACATTGGGAGAATGTGCAAACTCCACACAGGCAATCACCTGAGGCTGCAACTGAACCCAGGTTCCAGTGCTAGCCACTGTGCTGCCCTTTTGCAAAACAACAATTCAAAAGGCAGTGAGAGAAACTACCAGTTTGCATTGGTGTGTTTGTCTGTGTATTTATTCCTTCTTCCAAAGTTTCATCCCAACAATGACATCCCCAACAATGCAGCACTTCCTCAGTCATTGAGTCAGAAAGATGTACAGCATAGGAACAGACCCTTCAGTCCAACTCGTCCATGCCGATCAGGTGTTAGAGTCATAGAGATGTACAGCACAGAAACAGACCCTTTGGTACAACCCGTCCATGCCAACTAGATATCCCAACCCAATCTAGTCCCACCTGCCAGGACCCGACCCATATCCCTCCAAACCCTTCCTATTCATATACCCATCCAAATGCCTTTTAAATGCTGCAATTGTACCAGCCTCTACCACTTCCTCTGACAGCTCATTTCATACACGTACCACCCTCTGCATGAAAAAGTTGCCCCTTAGGTCTCTTTCATATCTTTCCCGTCTCATTCTAAACCTATGCCCTCTAGTTCTGGACTCCCCCATGCCAGGGAAAAGACTTTGTCTATTTATCCTATCCATGCCCCTTATGATTTGAAAAGACTCTATAAGGTCACCCCTCAGCCCCTGATGTTCCAGGGAAAACAGCTCTAGCCTATTCAACCTCTCCCTGTAGCTCAAATCCTCCAACCATAGCAACATCCTTGTAAATCTTTTCTGAACCCTTTCAAGTTTCAGAAAATCTTTCCGATAGGAAGGAGATAAGATTTGCACATATATTCCAACAGTGGCCCAACCAATGTCCTGAACAGCCACAATATGACCTCCCAACTCCTGTACTCAATACTCTGACAAATAAAGGAAAGCATTCCAAACGCCTTCTTCACTATCCTATCTACCTGCGACTCCACTTTCAAGGAGCTATGAACCTGCACTCCAAGGTCCCTTTGTTCAGCAACACTCCCTAGGACCTAACCATTAAGTGTATAAGTCCTGCTAAGATTTGCTTTCCCAAAATGCAGCACCTCGCATTTATCTAAATTGAACTCCATCTGCCACTTCTCAGCCCATTGGTCCATCTGATCAAGATCCCATTGTAATCTAAGGTAACCTTCTTCACGGTCCACTACACCTCCAATTTTGGTGTCATCTGCAAACTTACTAACTATACCTCTTATGCTCACATCAAAATCATTTATGTAAATGACAAAAAGTAGAGAGCCCAGCACCGATCCTTGTGGCACTCCACTGGTCACAGGCCTCGAGTCTGAAAAACAACCCTCCACCACCACCCTCTGTCTTCTACTTTTGAGCCAGTTCTGTATCCGAATGGCTAGTTCTCCCTGTATTCCATGAGATCTAAGCTTGCTAATCAGTCTTCCATGGGGAACCCCTTGTCGAATGCCTTACTGAAGTCCATATAGATCACATCCACTGCTCTGTCCTCATCAATCCTCTTTGTTCCTTCTTCAAAAAACTCAATCAAGTTTGTGAGACATGACTTCCCACACACTATCCCTAATCAGTCTTTGCCTTTCCAAATACATGTACATCCTGTCCCTCAGGATTCCCTCCAACAACTTGCCCACCACCGAGGTCAGGCTCACTGGTCTATAGTGCCCTGGCTTGTCCTTACCACCCTTCTTAATCAGTGGCACCACATTAGCCAACCTCCAGTCTTCCGGCACCTCACCTGTGACTATCGATGATACAAATATCTCAGCAAGAGGCCCAGCAATCACTTCTCTAGCTTCCCACAGAGTTCGAGGGTACACCTGATCAGATCCTGGCGATTTATCCACCTTTATGTGTTTCAAGACAACCAGCACTTCCTCCTCTGTAATATGGACATTTTTCAAGATGTCACCATCTATTTTCCTACAGTCTATATCTTCCATATCCTTTTCCACAGTAAATACTGATGCAAAATACTCGTTGAGCATCTCCCCCATTTCTGTGGCTCCACACAAAGGCTGCCTTGATGATCTTTGAGGGGCCCTATTCTCTCCCTAGATACCCTTTTGTCCTTAATATATTTGTAAAACCCCTTTGGATTCTCCTTAATAGTATTTGCCAAAGCTATGTCATGTCCCCTTTTTGCCCTCCTGATTTCCCTCTTAAATATACTCTTACTTTCTTTATACTCTTCTAAGGATTCACTCGATCTATCCTGTCTATACCTGACATACGCTTTCTTCTTTTTCTTAACCAAACCCTGAATTTCTTTAGTCATCCAGCATTCCCTATACCTACCAGCCTTCCCTTTCACCCTAAACAGGAATATACTTTCTCTGGATTCTTGTTATCTCATTTCTGAAGGCTTCCCATTTTTCCAGCCCTCCCTTTACCTGCGAACATTTGTCCCCAATCAGCTTTTGAAAGTTCTTGCCTAATACCATCAAAATTGGCCTTTCTCCAATTTCGAACTTCAACTTTTAGATCTGGTCTATCCTTTTCCATCACTATTTTAAAACGAATAGAATTATGGTCGCTGGCCCCAAAGTGCTCCCCCACTGACACCTCAGTCACCTGCCCTGCCTTATTTCCCAAGAGTAGGTCAAGTTTTGCACCTTCTCTGGTAGGTACATCCACGTAATGAATCAGAAACTTTTCTTGTGCACACTTAAATTCCTCTCCATCTAAACCTTTAACACTATGGCAGTCCCAGTCTATGTTTGGAAAGTTAAAATCCCCTACCATAACTACCCTATTATTCTTACAGATAACGGAAATCACCTGACAAATTTGTTTCTCAATTTCCCTCTGACTATTGGGGGGTCTATAATACAATCTCAATAAGATGATCATCCCTTTCTTATTTCTCAGTTCCACCCAAATAACGTCCCTGGATGTATTTCCGGGAATATCCTCCCTCAGCACAGCTGTAATGCTATCCCTTATCAAAAACACCACTCCCCCTCCTCTCTTGCCTCCTTTTCTATCCTTCCTGTAGCATTTGTATCCTGGAACATTAAGCTGCCAGTCCTGCCCATCCCTAAGCCACGTTTCTGTACTTGCTATAGTATCCCAGTCCCATGTTCCTAACCATGCCCTGAGTTCATCTGCCTTCCCTGTTAGGCCCCTTGCATTGAAATAAATGCAATTTAATTTATTAGTCCTACCTTGTCCCTGCCTGCCCTGATTGTTTGACTTGCTTCTGTTCTCAGCTGTACCCGTCTCAGATCGATCTCTTTCCCCACTATCTCCCTGGGTCCCACCCCCGACCATACTAGTTTAAATCCTCCCAAGCAGCTCTAGCAAATCTCCTTACCAGTACATTAGTCCCCTTCCAATTTAGGTGCAATCTATTCCTCTTATTCAGGTCACTTCTACCCCAAAAGAGATTCCAATGATCCAAAAATGTGAATCCTTCTTCCAAACACCAGCTCCTCAGCCATGCATTCATCTGCTCTATCCTCCTATTCCTGCCCTCACTAGCTCGTAGCACCAGGAGTAATCCAGATATTACTACTCTCGAGGACCTCCTTTTTAAATCCGTGCCTAACTCTCTAATCTCCCTTCAGAATCTCGACTTTTTCCCTTCCTGTTGTCGTTGGTTCCAATGTAGACAATGACCTTTTGCTGGCCCCTCTCCCCGTGAGAATATTCTGCACCCTCTCTGAGACATCCTTGATCCTGGCACCAGGGAAGCAACACACCATTCTGACTTTTCACTGCTGGCCACAGAAACGTCTGTCTGTACCTCGGATTAGAGACTCCCCAAACACAATTGATCTCTTGGAACCCGATGCATTGCATTAGAGCCAGTCTCAGTACCAGAAACTTGGCTATTCATGCTATTTTCCCTGGAGAATCCATCACCCCCTACATTTTCCAAAACAGCATACTTGGTTGAAATGGGGAGAGCCACAGAAGACTCCTGCACTACCTGCCTACCTCTCTTAACCTTGTTGGAGTTAACCCATCCATGTGACTGTATCTGTGACTTCCTATATCTGCCATCCGTCACATCCCCTTGCTCTTGTAAATTCCTTATTGCCTCTAACTGCCTCTCCAACTGACCCATTCGATCTGATAGGATTCACAACCAAAGGCATTTATTGCAGATATAATTCTCAGTAACCCGTAAACTCTCCCTAAACTCCCACATCCGACAAGAAGAGCATATCACTCTACTAAAGACCATTTTTTGCTTCTTTCAGTCTACAGACCCAGAAAAGGCACAGTCTTATTCCTCTACAAAACACTGCTCCAGGTTAAATTAATAGCTATGGCTTATATTTTAAGTTTAATCAAGAGACATATCTCAATAAAACATATAATCAAGAAAGAACCCACTCTATTCATGACTGCAGATTTACTGTAAGGTAAATATTCACTTCTGTTTCTGTGCTGTGACCTCTTCCAAACAGGTTCCTCCAAGATCAGTTGTGAATTTCACTGTTTGTTAATTTTCCCAGACACACTCTGATATCCAGCGATATGTGAATTCATATAGCAAAGGCAGTAACTGTGCAGGTTCACTGCCGTGTCAGTTTGTTTCTCTCTCTCCTGCACTGACCTGACCATGTGCTTCCTTTGTCTGTTCCTCTCCCTTTTAAAACTGCTGCTGTTTCGACTTTTTTTTCTCCAAAGTTCCAAAACAATGCAACAGCATATCAAACAGTAATTACTGCTCCTGGAATTTGAGGAAATCACCTCCAACACCTAAAATACTTCAAAAAAGGAGCAGCCTGTTACAGACAGAAATTTTCCCTGTCCTCCATCTTGGATTACCCAGAATCCTCTAATCCCTTTTGCCAGCACTTGGCCCATATCTGTCTAAATCCTTCCTGTGCATATACCCATCCAGATGCCTTTTAAATGTTGTGATTGTACCCGCCTCCACAACTTCCACTGGCAGCTCATTCCATACATGCACTCCCCTCTGTGTGAAAAACTTACCCCTCCGGTCCTTTTTAAGTCTTTATCCTCTCACCTTAAACCTATGCCCTTTATTTTTGGACACTCCCACCCCGGGGAAAAGACCTTGACTATTCACCTTATGCCCGTCATGATTTTATAAACCTCTATAAGGTCACCCCTCAGCCTCCAACACTCCAGGACCATTGTCATTGCTAAGAAAAAATTAACATGAATATATGGGATGCTGAAGCATATTACAAAAATGATGGGATGCAATTCATAGAAAATCATGCTCAAATGGATAATATTGTTTTGTCAGCCAAACTATTGATGTGATAAGCCCGGTGATTGTAACTATTGTTGCAGACTTGTTCCAGGTCCAATGTTCCTTTCTCAGAACTCTCTGGAGTGTCAGCCTACAGTATCTACTTAAATCATGGACTGGAGCTACAAAGTATAAGCTACAAATTACTGACTCAAGTAGGATCAAATAAGCCAACTGATAATGGTCAGAGAATTATTTTTCACCCCAGTTGCAACCTAATAATTACTCACTGGTACATGATTATTAAGTCTTTGGGGGAGCTGGTGGTGCAGCATTAACATAACTAGAATAGCAATCTCGAAGCCCAGGTTCATGTTTTGGGGATTAAGATCAAATCCCACCACAGCAACTTGTGGACCTTAAATTCAATGAATAAATCTGGAAATGTAAACTAGTAACACCATGACACCAAGGTCCCTCTGATACAGTTCTGTAGAAGGGCCAATAGACTCAAAATATTAACTCTGTTTTCTCTCCACAGATGCTGCCAGACCTGCTGAGTTTCTTCAGCAATTTCTGTTTTATGTTTGTTTCCCTCTGATCCTCTGTACTTCCAAAACAACCAAAACAATGAACTGTTGGCTTCTCTCATTTCCTCTTGAATTGATGTTATGCAAAAAGTGCATGTTTGCCTACTTGGCAAGTCACTGTACTTCAAGAACAGTATTTCATTGTATATGAAGCACTTTATGACCACACCACCAATTTTTTATTCACCTATAAACGTACTGATCATACCTCCTACATTCATATCTCGATCATTAATCTACACAACAAACAGCAAGGGACCCAGCACCAAATTGTGTGTTCCAGGGTTTTGACCCAGTGACAGTGAAGGAATGGCAATATATTTCCAAGTCAGGCTGGTATCAATGGAGAAGGGAAACTTGAGGTGAGCACAATTCTGTGTATCCTTTCTCCTTGTCTTTTTAGGCAGTGGATGGGTTTGGAAAGTCCTGTTGAAGTTTAAGGTTACAGATGTAAGATGAGAACTCAGTACTAAGTTGAAAGGCCGGGGCTCATGTTGTAGGACACCAGCAAAAATAAAGTAACTGGTATGGTTATGATTAGGTGATACCAATGTTGGGTTTGGCCTTTAGAAAGACAAAAAGTGAAAACTTCAGTAGAGCACCAACTAGACCAATATAGGTGAAACAGCATTACATTTCATTTCATTATCTTCAGTGTATTAAATTTCCTTTGACTGCAATAATCAGAAATAATATGATCTGCCAATGCATATTAAATGTTTACAATGTTACATAGATGCAGTTTCTGACCTCATATGAAAACAACAACTTCATTCCATTCTCACACCTAGTGGCTTAGGAGGCAGGCAAAGGTTGCATCAGTGTCCATTGCTTGCTTTTCCTGGAACATGTCAATAACCATGTCAGATGAGGCTATAGTTTGAGGGACTCCACTCTGCATGAAGCATGGCTGACCAGGAGTCTCTCCCACCATTACTGTCTGCAATTGGTCTGCGTTGGAAGGAATTGCAGGTTGATAACCAACCTGTTCTATCACATTACAAACACACACCTTCCTTGACCATCAAGTTCGGGAGTGGGACTTGAATGTGGAGCTTCTAGCTCAGTTTTTTTCTCAGTTAATGCTACTGGAACAATGGGAATTTCTCCAATTAATCTTTGGGATTATATTACTTTTGGGGGATTTTGCTTTGTGCTAACTGGCTGCTGTATTTGCCTATGTTACAATATTGATTAAAGTTTCAAAGCATTTCATAGTCAAATAATAATTACTTTTGAAGTTTTAAGGCCATGGAAGACAATATACAAATGCAAATGCTTTATTTCCTTTTCCCTCTTGGACCTCAACTCTCACTCACTATCTTGCTCAACCTTTTTTTTACTTTCTCTTTAGCTAGTATTACTTTCTCATTTTCACATGCTGCTCGTATCCAGTTCACTTTATACAGGTTTCTTTTTCACCTTTGACAAAAACCAAATTAGAATGAAGAAATAAACTTTCTGTCATCTACTCTGTTGTTCCCTGTTTTTCTCTCTCTCACACACATACCTCTTCACTTCCCTCTCCTATGGTAAAAGTTGAAATCATGTTTCTACATTACATTGAAAGTTTTGAGGAGATATGTTTTCACCCAGAACTTAGTGAGGACCTGAGACTTAATGCTGAAAAGAGTGGCAGAGGCAAAAATCCTCATGACCTTTGCTATGTACTTGGATCCATACTTGAAGTACCATATTCCACATTGCTGTGGAGTTAAAGCTGAAAAATGGGATTAGGCTGGGTAAAACTAGCACAAACATTATGGGCAAAATGGTCACCTTCTGTGCTATACACTTCTATTATTCTGAACAGTGGTTATATTTAGAAAATAATTAATTGACTAAGGCATGTTGGGATGTTTGGAGGTTATAAAAGATGCTATGTTAATACAAATTGTTCATTTTCTTTGTTTTACACATATTAGCAGTAAAATACTTGGTGATTGAGATAATTAGGCGGTGTCAAAATTCAATTGTTGTGTTCTTTTTTAGGATTGGACTGAAGTAAACATAAGTAAAATAAAACTACCCCTTATATCTTCCTCTCACCAAGTTTTTTTTAATATTTCAGTCACCAGACTCCGTACCTATGAAATCCTTTTACAATCAAATTGTCATCAGTGTAACAGCTGGAAATATTGCAAGGACAAATGCCATTATCTCACAGTTTGACATTGTTGTGAATTGTTTGGGCTAAGTGGCAATGATAGAGTGCCAGCATAATGGCTTTCTCTTACTTAATCCTACTTCAGCAAATGCATCCAAACCTCAAGATTGCATGTTTCTCATAAAACATAGATCTGAGTAATGCATTGGATCCTTCAATCAATCCCCAATTCACTCACTGCCATCAATCCCCGATTACGTTGGGTGCTAGATCTCCAGTAGCCTTTTACCAACCATGAGGTGATTGTAACAACTGTCTCAAAATGCATATTTAATAGATAGTCTGCCAGAGAAGATCACTAGCCTTATCAAGGCCTCAATAAGAAACATGAATAGTTTTTAAAGTTTATTTCCTTTTCAGGGGCCAAAGAACAAACAGCACTCACTGTTTAAGCTAATCTTTCTTTTTGGAAACTTAGAGAACTGGAATGAAACTTATCAAAATCAAATTAAAATATCATTATCCAGGGTGATGATGCACCCCAGCTCCTGTGATGCACACCAGTGATCTCCCTGCTTTCTGTTGGTCTTAATTGCATCTATGTTCCTCTTATTGTTCATTTATTGTGGGGGTCCTTGTCGTCTCCCCCTACAACGTTACAGCTGAATAGTGGCAGTCACAGCACAATACCTGATTTGAATGTATTTGATATTGAACCTGGATGACTGAGAACCTTTTCACCTCCTAATACTCACAACAATTAACATCAGAAATCTCACCAAAACATAAAAGGCAGCTTTCAGAGTACAAAACTGCAACACTATCCTCCATTTCAAAATAACATTGTCATCCACTAGAATTTCACTCTTATGGTTTATGGTGTCATTACATCATTTATTCTTTACAGTTTGGTAATTTAATGTTTGGTCAGCTTGGTAATCTGAATTTAACGTTCACTCTAGATAGTGATGAAGGGTCCTGCCTAAAACATCGACTCTCCTGCTCCTCTGATGCTGCTTGCCCTGGTGTGCTTTTTCCAGCTCCACATTTTATCAACTCTACATTCCAGCATCTACGGTCCTTACCATCCCCAAAGTTCAGTGTAGGTCAGCACTTGCTACAATGAAGCAGTGCAATTGCTCCACTCATGCGTCAGCTTAGAATGCTTACTCAAGTCTTAGAATGTGGCTTGACCCCACCACCTTCTGATTGTGATTAAAATGTAGCTAATAGCACAGCACAACTAAGTACCTAAACAACAGGGGTTGATGTTTGAATTGTTCCTTTAATGAGGAACAACTTGTAACATTGTGCAAATTTTGAAATGGATCCGACAAATGAACTTTGAATGATAAGCCAATATTGTTTTACAGACTGCAGTTGTTATCCAGTTTATTTGCAATGTTTTGATTTGAATTCATTTGATTTGATTTTTGATTTTATTGTCACGTACTCAAATACAGAAGTAAAGGACTACAGTGAAAAGTGTATAATATCACCACACATGGCACCATCCTACGTATAAGTACCTAGGTTTAGATCAGAGTGGTGCTGGAAAAGCACAGCAGGTCAGGCAGCATCCGAGGAGTTTTCCTGTTCCTTGGAATCTGCCTGACCTGCTGCGCTTTTCCAGCATTATTGTAATCTAAACTCTGGTTTCCAGCATGTGCAGTCCTCACTTTTGCCTATAAGTACCTAGGTACAGAATCTTAAGAACAAGGTAGAAAGAAAGAACAAAGTTAAAAGTTAAACATTGCAGTAATTATAGTCGAATGTAAAATATTAAAAAAGTTCAACGTTACACGTTGTAGACTTTTAGGTTCAAGTAGAAAATAAACAAATAAATCTGAAAGTTCAAACATCTTTCTTAAGTGCTTAGCCATGGTTGGACCATGCTTTCAGGAATCACCTTGAGACTAAAAGACCACACTGAGGCCACGCTGGGCTGAGTGACCACACGTACTGTTGAAAGACCGCTAAGCTGGACTGAGAGATCACCACGCTGGGCCACTGAAGAGAGAAGAAGGAAGAAAAAGAAACAAGTGAAGAAAGAGAAAAAAGGAAATGGACGAGTAGGCAAGTTCCACCTGAAGCGCTGTATTCTGTTGCCATCTTGACTCTTGGGGTGCTGTTGGCCTTAAACCAATACTGACCACGCACTCCAGTCTAATGCCCACTCCTGGAAGGAGTGTAACAGAAAAACGAATGCATCAAACCTAAATCAATGATGCTGTCCTTCATTTCACAGTTTTTGAAACTCTGGTACATGGCCATCCATGATCTCACTGAATGCAGCAACTGTTTTCTATTAACGGACCTCAAAGCATCACAGCAACTCAGGAAAACTAACTTCATTAGTATTCCAATAAAGTATTTTGTGCACATCGCTGCTGAATGGGACACTTTGCATTTCAGATATCCAAAGTGTCAGCATCAAGCACTCATGATGTGTTTCACATTAAGGTATGGGATCTCTCCCTCTACACTCTCTAATAATATCCATCAGCTCAAATTTCAGCAGGGATCCCCCGACTGCAGTCAGCAGGCATCTATGGCCTTCCTGGGTGAGATTACTGCATTTTGAATACACTTCACTTCAAATTCTAACAGCTAGGCTTAATTCATATCCCATGAATCTAAGTATGATATATATCACAGAGGTGAAAAGGCTGTTGTAGAGGGCGTGTGAGTCAAACAGGCTGTTTTGTCCTAAATGGTGTCAAGCTTTTTGAGTGTTGTTGGAGCTGAACCTATCCAGGCAAGTGAAGAGTCTTCCATCACACTCCTAACTTGTGCCTTGTAAATGGTGGACAGGCTTTGGGGATAAAATCTGATTGAAGATTTGTCGCTCGGGTATCCGTTGTTGTGGTTCTGCTCGCCGAGCTGGAAGTTTTTGCTGCAAACGTTTCGTTCCCTGGCTAGGGAACATCATCAGTGCTGTTGGAGCCTTGTGTGAAGCGCTGCTTTGATGTTTCTTCCGGTATTTATAGTGGTTTGTTCTTGCCGCTTCCGGGTGTCAGTTTCAGCTGCAGTGATTTGTATGTGGGGTCCAGGTCGATGTGTCTGTTGATGGATGTTCTTGCCGTTTCCGGGTGTCAGTTTCAGCTGTAGTGGTTTGTATATGGTGTCCAGGTCAATGTGTCTGTTGATGGAGTTTGGGGATGAATGCCATGCTTCTAGGAATTCTCTGGCTGTTCTCTGTCTGGCTTGTCCTATGATAGTGGTGTTTTCCCAGTCAAATTCATGTTGCTGGTTGTCTGAGTGTATGGCTACTAGAGATAGCTGGTCGTGTCGTTCCAACCCAAACTCTGGATCAGATATGTTGATGACACCTTTCTAATCATCAAAAACACAGATATAGAAAAAACACACCGAATCATCAACGCCACACTCACAGGAATCCAATTCACACGAGAAGAGGAAAAGGATAGCCAACTCCCATTCCGAGACGTGTTAGTAGAGAGAACACCCAACGGAGAATTCACCACAAGGGTACACAGGAAACCAACACACACAGACCAAGTCTTAAACTATGAAAGTAACCACCCCAACACACACAAACGAAGCTGCATCAGGACACTATTCAAAAGGGCCACAACACACTGCAGTACACCAGAACTGCAAAAAGAGGAAGAGGAACATCTATACAAGGTATTCGCCAAAAACGGATACCCACGCAACTTTATCACCAGATGCCTAAGAGATAGACCGAGGAACGAGGACATGCCACAACCAAAAGGACTAGCCACTCTACCATACATCAGGAGCGTCTCAGAACTGACAGCCAGACTACTGCGACCCTTAGGACTCATAACAGCACACAAGCCAACATCCACGCTCAGACAACAACTCACTAGAACAAAGGACCCAATACCCAGCATGAGCCAAACTAACGTAGTTTACAAAATACCATGCAAGGACTGCACAAAACACTATATAGGACAAACAGGAAGACAGCTAACAATCCGCATCCATGAACATCAGCTAGCCACAAAACGACACGACCAGCTATCTCTAGTAGCCATACACTCAGACAACCAGCAACATGAATTTGACTGGGAAAACACCACTATCATAGGACAAGCCAGACAGAGAACAGCCAGAGAATTCCTAGAAGCATGGCATTCATCCCCAAACTCCATCAACAGACACATTGACCTGGACACCATATACAAACCACTACAGCTGAAACTGACACCCGGAAACGGCAAGAACATCCATCAACAGACACATCGACCTGGACCCCACATACAAATCACTGCAGCTGAAACTGACACCCGGAAGCGGCAAGAACAAACCACTATAAATACCGGAAGAAACATCAAAGCAGCGCTTCACACGAGGCTCCAACAGCACTGATGATGTTCCCTAGCCAGGGAACGAAACGTTTGCAGCAAAAACTTCCAGCTCGGCGAGCAGAATCACAACAACAGGCCTTGGGGAGTCAGGACATGAGTTATCCACCACTGTATTCCTAGCCTTTGACCTGCTTTTGTAGCCACTGTGTTTTATGTGGAGAGTCCAGTCGAGTTTCTGATCAATAGTGAACCCAAGGATGTTGATGGTAGGGGATTCACTGATGGTAATGTCATTGAAAGTCAAGTGGTGGTGGTTGGATTATGTTCATCTTGGAGCGCAGTTACTAGCGGTGTACCACAAGGATCTGTTTTGGGACCATTGCTTTTTGTTATCTTTATAAATGATCTAGAGGAAGGACTTGAAAGCTGGGTAAGCAAGTTTGCGGATGACACAAAAGTCGGTGGAGTTGTGGATAGTGAGGAAGGAAGTGGTAGGTTACAGCGGGATATAGATAAGTTGCAGAGCTGGGCGGAAATGTGGCAAATGGAATTCAATGTAGCTAAGTGCGAAGTCGTTCACTTTGGTAGGAATAACAAGATGATGGATTACTGGGCTAATGGTAGGCTACTTGGTAGTGTGGATGAGCAGAGGGATCTTGGTGTCCATGTACACAGATCTCTGAAAGTTGCCACCCAGGTAAATAGTGCTGTGAGGAAGGCATATGGTGTACTGGGCTTTATTGGCAGAGGAATTGAGTTCCGGAGTCCTGAGGTCATGTTGCAGTTGTATAAGACTCTGGTGCGGCCTCATCTGGAGTATTGTGTGCAGTTTTGGTCGCCATACTATAGGAAGGATGTGGAAGCTTTAGAACGAGTGCAGAGGAGGTTTACCAGGATGTTGCCTGGAATGGTAGGAAAATCTTATGAGGAAAGGCTGAGGCACTTGGGGCTGTTCTCATTGGAGAAGAGAAGGTTTAGGGGAGATCTGATAGAAGTGTATAAGATGATTAGGGGTTTAGATAGGGTAGATACTAAGAACCTTTTACCGCTAATGGAGTCAGGTGTTACTAGGGGACATAGCTTTAAATTAAGGGGTGGTAGGTATAGGACAGATGTTAGGGGTAGATTCTTCACACAGCGGGTTGTGAGTTCATGGAATGCCCTGCCCGTATCAGTGGTGAACTCTCCTTCTTTATGGTCATTTAAGCGGGCATTGGATAGGCATTTGGAAGTTATTGGGCTAGTATAGGTTAGGTAGGATTCGGTCGGCGCAACATCGAGGGCCGAAGGGCCTGTACTGCGCTGTATCCTTCTATGTTCTATGTTCTATGTTCTAAGGACACCCTCAGCCTCCGACGCTCCAGGGAAAATAGCCCCAGCCTATTCAACCTCTCCCAAAAGCTCAAACCCTCCAATCCTGGCAATATCTTTGTAAATCATATTTGAACCCTTTCAAGTTTCACAACATCCTTCCAATAGGAAGCAGACCAGAATTGCAAGCAATATTCCAAAAGTGGCCTAACCAATGTCCTATACAGCGCAACATGACCTCCCAACGCCTGTACTCAATACTCTGACCAATAGAGGAAAGTGCACCAAACGCCTTCTTCACTATCCTATCTACCTGCAACTTCACTTTCAAGGAGCTATGAACCTGCACTCCAAGGTCTCTTTGTTCAGCAACACTCCCTCGGACCTTACCATTAAGTGTATAAGTCCTGCTAAGATTTGCTTTCCCAAAATGCAGCACCTCGCATTTATCTAAAATAAACACCATCTGCCACTTCTCAACCCATAAGCCCATCTGATCTGTAGAATATAATTGTGTGCTCTATTTGAGAGGTTCGAATATATATTTGTAAAACTATAGAGCAAACTGTGTGCCCAGTTATCTAACTTTGCTAGTTTTACTACCATGTCAGGTGTGTCCTCAGAGTGAACCTTTTACAGTCATAGAGTCATAGAGATGTACAACATGGAAACAAACCCTTCAGTCCAACCCGTCCATGCCGACCAGATATCCCAACCCAATCTAGTCCCACCTGCCAGCACTCGGCCCATATCCCTCCAAACCCTTTCTATTCATATACCCATCCAAATGCCTCTTAAATGTTGCAATTGTACCAGCCTCCACTACATCCTCTGGCAGCTCATTCCATACACATACCACCCTCTGCGTGAAAAAGTTGCCCCTTAGGTCTCTTTTATATCTTTCCCCTCTCACCCTAAATCTATGCCCTCTAGTTCTGAACTACCTAACCCCAGGGAAAAGACTTTGTCTATTTATCCTATCCATGCCCCTCATAATTTTGTAAACTTCTATAAGATCACTCCTCAGCCTCCGACGCTCCAGGGAAAACAGCCCCAGCCTGTTCAGCCTCTCCCTATAGCTCAAATCCTCCAACCCTGGCAACATTCTTGTAAATCTTTTCTGAACCCTTTCAAATTTCACAACATCTTTCCGATAGGAAGGAGACCAGAATTGCATGCAATATTCCAACAGTGGCCTAACCAATGTCCTGTACAGTCGCAACATGACCTCCCAACTCCTGTACTCAATACTCTGACCAATAAACGAAAGCATACAATCAATTTTAACATAAGATTAAAAGTGCAAAATTACTGCTGCAGTTATTAAAGTAAAAGTGGTAAGTATGTTAAAATACAAGTGCAAAGATTAAAAAAGTAGGTTTGATAAGTTTAAGATCGTTGCAGACCTGTTAGTTCCTCTAGTTTATTTTTCTAAAGCAAAGTGGTTGAAACTTGAAGTCAGATTCAGCATCTATGATGAATTATGTAATTCAATAGCCAATGTTTGCCTGTAGTAGTGGACTCAGCAATCAGCAGGATTTGAGGGTGAGAGGTTTCTTGCTCATCACTACCTCTGCAGATATTTCACTTGCAAATTGACTGAACTCTTTTATAGAAGAGCAGGTGATTTCTGTATGCCTTCCTCCTTTTGCTCCTTCTGGCCAAGAACCATCTTTGATGTCTGAATTCTTCCTAGGCGTACTGCACAGAATGACAATTGCAGCCTGTCTTTATCACAAGCAAAGTAGACAGGCAAGAGGCTGAAAGAACACAGCAAACCAGGCAGCATCAGGAGGTGGAGAAATCGATGTTTCAGGTGTAACCCTTCTTCAGGACTGGGGTTGGGTGTAGGGGGAGCTGCAGATAAAGGGGGTGGTGGAGGCAGGGTGGTGAGGTGGGGACAGGTGAAGATAAAGGTTCACCTGTCTCTCTTCCAACCTAGTTTACTGCATCAGGTGCTCCCGATGTGGTTTTCTCTACAATCGAGGAGAAGAACCGTAAACTTAGGGAATGGTTCACCAAGTATCTCAGCCGGGCCCACAGGGGCCGACTGGACCTCCCAGCCACCGTCCATTTTAATTCCCCTTACCAGTCCCATTCCGACATGACCATCCTTGGTCTCCTCCATAACCACAACAGCTCCACTCTCTGCAACTGGATCCTCAGTTTCCTGACCCACAGGCCACAATCAGAGAAGATTGGGGACAATATTTCATCCTCACTAACACTCAACACTGGAGCCCCCCAGGGGTGCGTACTCAGCCCCCTACTGTACTCACTGTCTACCTATGACTGCATCACCAAAGACCAGACTAATGCCATTTACAAGTTCGCTGATGACACCACCATAGTCGGTCGAATCTCAGATGGCGATGAAACAGACGACAGACGGGAGGTGGAAGACCTGGAAAAATGGTGCACTAAGAACAACCCAGCTCTCAATGCCGGCAAAACCCAGGACCTCATTATTGACGTTCGGCAGGATGTTACTCATGCCCCCCTACACATTAACACCACAGAGTTGGAACCAATGGGGAGTGTCAAGCTCCTGGGAGTGGTCATCCACAACAAGCTTTCTTGGACTCCTCATGTGGACGCACTGGTTACAAAGGCCCAACAACATCCCTCTTTCCTCAGGCAGCTGAGGAAATTTGGCATGATGGTGAATACCCTTGCCAACTTTTATAGGTGTGCCATCGAGAGCGTTCTGTCTGGATGTATCACTCCCTGGTACGGCAACTGTACCATTCAAGATCGGAGACGGTTACAGAGAGTGGTGAACTCGGCCCAGACAATCACAAAGGCCAACCTCCCATCGATAGAATCCATCTACCAGGCCCGCTGTCAAGGAAAGGCCGCCAGCATTCTCAAAGATCCATCCCACCCTGGCAATGTTTTTCTACAACCTCTACCATCGGGGAGAAGGTACAGAGGCCTGAACACATGCACCAGCCGAAGTCGAAACAGTTTCTACCCTCCTGTCGTTAGAATACTGAATGGACTCACAAACTCTTAACATTCACCTGTACCTGTGTTTTTGTTTTTGCCGCTGTTTCCCTATTATTTACTTATCGATGCTACTTAACTCTGTGACCTGCCTGGATTGCTCACAAGACAAAACTTTTCACTGTCTCGGTACACGTGACAATAAATTCAATTCAACTCAAACCACAAATTGGAGGAACACTACTTCATCTTCTGCCTGAGCAGCCTACAGCCCAGAGGACTCAATATTGAGGTCTCCAATTTCCCAGCTCCTCCCCCTCCCTGCCACCCACCAGATTCATTACTCCCAATGACCAACCAGTTCATACCCTCTGCCTGTCTTCACCTATCCCCACTTCACCACGCCTCCCCCTACACCCAACCCCAGTCCTGAAGAAAGGTTACAGCCAAAACATCAACTTCTCCACCTCCTGATGCTGCCTGCCTTGCTGTGTTCCCCCAGCCTCCTGCCTGTCCCTCCTGATGCTGCCTGCCTTGCTGTGTTCCCCCAGCCTCCTGCCTGTCCCTCCTATTCTGCCTAGCTTGCTGTGTTCCCCCAGCCTCCTGCCTGTCCCTCCTGATGCTGCCTGCCTTGCTGTGTTCCCCCAGCCTCCTGCCTGTCCCTCCTGATGCTGCCTGCCTTGCTGTGTTCCCCCAGCCTCCTGCCTGTCCCTCCTGATGCTGCCTGCCTTGCTGTGTTCCCCAGGCCTCCTGCCTGTCCCTCCTGATGCTGTCTGGCGTGCTGTGTTCCCCCAGCCTCCTGCCTGTCCCTCCTGATGCTGCCTGCCTTGCTGTGTTCCCCCAGCCTCCTGCCTGTCCCTCCTGTGGTGCCTGCCTTGCTGTGTTCCCCCAGCCTCCTGCCTGTCCCTCCTGATGCTGCCTGCCTTGCCTTGCTGTGTTCCCCCATCCTCCTGCCTGTCCCTCCTGATGCTGCCTTGCCTTGCTGTGTTCCCCCATCCTCCTGCCTGTCCCTCCTGATGCTGCCTGCCTTGCTGTGTTCCCCCAGCCTCCTGCCTGTCCCTCCTGATGCTGCCTGCCTTGCTGTGTTCCCCCAGCCTCCTGCCTGTCCCTCCTGATGCTGCCTGCCTTGCTGTGTTCCCCCAGCCTCCTGCCTGTCCCTCCTGATGCTGCCTGCCTTGCTGTGTTCCCCCAGCCTCCTGCCTGTCCCTCCTGATGCTGCCTGCCTTGCTGTGTTCCCCCAGCCTCCTGCCTGTCCCTCCTGATGCTGCCTGCCTTGCTGTGTTCCCCCAGCCTCCTGCCTGTCCCTCCTGATGCTGCCTGCCTTGCTGTGTTCCCCCAGCCTCCTGCCTATCCCTCCTGATTATGCCTGCCTTGCTGTGTTCCCCCATCCTCCTGCCTGACTACTTTGGATTCCAGTATCTGCAGTTTTTTTTGTCTCTATGATTAAACAACTTGCCCTCCCACAAGCTTTGAATTCTCTCACTTTTGGTAGGTCCTGAAATAACTGCACAGAGGCCAATAGTCCATCTCCATATCACCTTTATTTATTTGTGCACAGTACATTGGCCATGTGTGCTTGCCAGCTCAGTCAGTCCCCTGAACTGAGGCGATTCTAAATCCCCTGTGAATATTTTATTAACTAGTACAAATTACAAACAAACAGTTAACATGAACAGCCACATACAAGAAACAGCAATTTGGAGGGGAAAGGGGTGGCAAAGACAGACCTCTAAACCCCACCGTTCAACCAGTTTTCAGGTGAATGAGGACAAACCTCAAATCCCACTTTCAGTCACCACAAAAGTAACAAATACATACAAGACAATCCAATAAAATGAGAAACAGTGCATAGAATACAGACCACCCAATCCCATTCTGCAACCCAGCAAGCCACCTGTCCCACCCACCTTCCAACCACTCTAAGGCAGCCCACCTCACATCCCTTCCGGCTCTCAATCCCCACCCTGACTCACCTTCCGGCCACCTCTAAGACAACCCATCCTGGTACCTCCCCGGGGTGACAATGCTAAGGATGGCCTACCCGCCTTCCAGCTCCATCTGCCCCTACATACTATCTGATTCTCACCCACCCTGATGCACCATCTGGCTTGTGGACTGCCCTGACACATGTCCAGGCCACATCTAGAACAGCCCGTCCCCTCCCTGGGAGAAAAGTGCTCAGAGCAGCCCACAAGCTTTCTGGATCTTGGCCCACATTTACACACCTTCTGGCTCTCAGCCACTCCGACACACCTTCCGACCACCTCTAGAACAGCCCATCCCAATTACACCTTCTCAGGACAGCAGCACTCAGAACAGCCTACCCATCCTCGGCTCTCAGGACGACCTATGAGCCTCCCAGCTCACAGTAAGGCCTGCCAGACCCAGAGACACAAGACACTGCAGGTGATAAAGCCAACAAGTGACAAAACAATGTCAATTACCAACAGAGTCCCTTCTGAACCAGAGACCATTACCATAAACAGAATCCACAAGTAAAAGCAGAGTCCACTCCTGAAAGCAGCAAATGCACACCACACAGCGCACACACAAGTGTTCAGTCTCCATAGAGGCCTGGTCAATCCACAGACAACTAGGCCCACTCACAAGAATACAGTTCATTATAAAAGATACGGTTAACTTACAGGGAATGATCCACTCTAACAGGGAGAGTCCACACCAACAGGCAGCAAATGCTCACCTCCCAACACACACACACAGTGTTCAGTCTTTACAGAGGCCTAGTCCACTCAGAGGGTCAGACCTACCCACACAGAAACAGTCCATCTGGAAAGGTGCATTATCTCAGTCCAAACTAAAAAATAAAACACATGCAAAAAAGAAAGAAAACCAGAGTGCAAGGGCTAAGGCCTGCTAAAAAATCAGGACAGTCCTTTTCTCAAAGTGGAAGAAAACAGTAACACACAGGCTGTAACCAGCCAGTGAAACAGCAGTTCCCGAATGAACTGAATTACCTCTGGAACACATTGACTGTGAAGATCAGCCAGTTTAAAAATCAGTCCTCAATAAAAAAAGGAATGCCAGTTCAGGTTCCCCCCAAAAAACAAACCAACAACAGTACACACTAGCTCTGTGGCCAGCCAGCTCAGAGTTAGTCCCCTGAACTGAGGAGATTCTAAATCCCCTGTGACTATTGGTCAGGCAGGGCTTTCCTGATTGGCCTAGGTTAGCAACACCAATCAAGGACCTCATAGTCAACAAGATCTACCTGGTTCCAATCACTACACTCCCACTCTGTCGTACAGGGATAATAACACATAGAACATTGCAGCGCAGTACAGGCCCTTCAGCCCTTGATGTTGTGAGACCAATCTGAAGCGCATCTAATCCACACAATTCCATTTTCAAATCCATTTCCAAATTATGGAATTCCATTTCCATAATCAAATTCTAAGATAATTCTTTTGTGAGTGATAATTGAATAACTCAATTCAATGGGTTCTAAACAAACTCAAGGTAACAGGCTTTTAAAACTTAAGTTACAGATCTTAAAGGAGCAGTGTTCTTTTAACAGTTTTGTTTCTTAAAAATTTGCAATATCAGAACTGCCCAGTTGTGATGGCTAGACTGGTCTAATTTATCAGATGTTCTCCTTTTGCAGACACATCATTGCCTTTAATCCTGCTGATCTTAAGACGTATCAGAAAATGTTGATGTTCTCTCTGGAAATGATGTGAAATACAAGAAAATAGAAATCGAGAAAACTCTGGTCTGTGGTCCAAATTTTACTATTATGGCCTCTTCCTGATTTGATTAATCTTCTGTGGGGATTAGTAAGCACAGGGGAAAAATTTCAATGAGGAGAACCTCTAAAATATCCCCTTGACTTCTGAAGGTAATGGAGCACAACGTCTCAGAGATTGATCTGAAATCATAGCTTATATTATTGAGCCTAGACAGTTGTTCACAGTTCACACTTCCAAGGTTAGAACAGGTCTAATGGCAGAATAATCGTGGTCCCTGGTGTCTTGCACCTTTTATATCAGTATTTAACCCTGTAAAATTCAATTCATAACAACCAGATGTTTTCCTGAATGTAGCATTCTCTTTGATTAATTTAATGTTTCTCAGCATGTGGTGTGAATGTCTCTAACACATGTAAATTTAACAAAAATATTTATAATGCTCCTATGCAAAATATCAGCCTTTGTTCAATGATAACACTCTCATGCCTGAGTCGTTAAATCCAGTGTAAAAGCTATAGTTAAGTTCAGTATGACATCTCATCAGACAAAAAATGTTAGAAGAATATATCCTGCAAATTGAAATAATTTACATTGCTAAATTCCTATCATGATAAATGAAATAACTTACAAAATAAATTGAAAAAATAAAGCGAAGTATGGTAACTTTCTACCTCCCTCCCACTTGCCGGCTCTCCTGCAAACTGCCAATCCTGCTTACCACCAATCCTGCTCACCAAACTACCAGCTTTCCATACTTCCTGACCCTCTCACTGCCAACCTTTTGGCTTGTGGACTCTCCCATTCCCTGAGCCTTGACTTGGTTAATTTTGCAGCTCATGGCTTCTCCTGTTTTTTGCACCCCCCCCCCCCCCCAATTGTTTTGTAGATTGTTCTTCTCACCAACTCTCTAGTTTGTGGCCTTTGCTGCTCCTCCTGCTTACCACGTCTCTCTCCGAAACTGTTGCTGTAAATGTGGGTTTTGGTGATGAGCAGCAAGAGGTAGGAAGAACAACTTCTCTTGTAGGAGGTAAACAGTGAGCTGGAGAAATGGTGAGATGAAGAGGTGGCAGCAAACCAGGAGAGTCAGGGAGTCTTCATGAGCTGGAGGGTAGGCAGCAAGAGGGAGATTCAAGGGGTTGCAGGGGCTGCTCTTATATGGTGTCAATCAGGTCACATGGACTGATGGTCAGAACTGGTGCAAAATGACTTTAAAATGTAACTCAAAATGATACACACAACTGATCTCTATTAAAGTGAAAAGACTTAAAATTGGGCAACTTAAAACAGCCACTTATTGTACATACCATAGTTAATTTTGGAAAATAAGGAAAGTTTCAAATTCATTCCTTGTTGTTGCTTATTTTATGATCATGCAATGTAGGTATCACTGGCTGAGCCAGCATTTGTCAATCCTTTGTTGGCCTTAAGATGGTGATGAGCTGCCTTCTTGAACTGCTGCAGACCATGTGCTATGGTTAGACCCACAATACTCTGAGGGAGGGAATTCCAAGATTTTGACCCAGTGACACTGAAGGAATGGTGATATATTTCCAAGTCACGATTGAAGGGGAACTTGTAGGGGGTGGTGATCCCATGTATCTATTGCCCTTGCCCTTTTAGATGGAAGTGGTTGTGGGTTCACAAGATGCTGTCTAAGGAGATTTGGTGAGTTGCTGCAGTGCGTCTTGCAAAAGATGCACTCTGCTATCGATGTGCATTAGTGGTGGAGGGAATGAATGTTGAAGGTGGTAGACAAGCTGCTTTGTCCTGGATGGTGTCAAGCTTCTTCAGTGTTGTTGGAGGTGCATCCATCCAGGCAAGTGGAGACTATGGTTTATGCCTTGTAGGGAGTGGACAGGCTGTGAGGAGTTGGGAGGTGAGTAACTTATCTCAGAATTCCTAGGCTCTGACCTGCTCTTATAGATTCTTTTTATATGGCTGGTCCAGTTCAGCTTCAGGCCAATGACAACACCAAGGTTATTGATAGTGGGGGATCACATAATGATAATGTAGTTGAATGTTAATAGGAGATCGTTCAGTTGTCTCTTGGGGATGGTCATGACATATGTGGTTTTGCATATATCTCACAACGAATATGAGTAAGCTTTGGGGAAACATTTGAGTATTTTTCTTCCAAATGAAGGCCTTCTAGTATGCGTTATATATAATATAAAATTCATGCTTGGGCATCGCTTTAAACATGCTGTCATTAATAATTCACAAGCGTTTTTAGATGGGATCGAAGAACTGTGCGACTTCCACTTTGGAAGAGAAAATGTAGAGAGATTCTTTACTTACCTTCATATTCTGGCACAGCTCAGACATGATTTGATCAACTTGTATGCATTTTCATTAACTTTTCATCCAGACAACGGCACTGCCAGTGTACAGTCCAGCATAATGCAAGAAGACAAAGCACAATAACGCTAACGCTTAAAAATATAGAGAATATCAAATGTCTAAATGTGAGGTTGTTAAAGGCTTTTGGGCCAATTAATTCAATTATTATATAACAATTTCCCTGTTCATCTCCACCATCCCATATCTTGGTATGTGATTTGGTTCAACACATCATTATCAAAACGTTTGATGAAGTTCTACACTTGCCACATGGTTTGCAACTGGTCACTGGAGTGCCGCAACGTTGCAAAACCAAGTCCTGGATGGCCTGAAAATGCTATTCAGTCAACAGCAACAAATTCATTCCAGCAATGCACGTATCCACTTGTATTTCAAAATAACGAGAGATCACAATATAAAGATATGCAGGGGTGGTTGTCGTGTTATTACAATTGATCTCTACGTCCCAAGGATAGAGCAGGGAATCAAGTCAAACCGTATTTAATTCCAATTCAGTTGTCCACATCAAATGTTATGCATAGCAATGTTTCAGAGGCTAATATATGACATCTCCAACATCCACTTTCTAGACTTCCACATGAAGAATAGCCACTGCAACAGAGGAGAGGAGAGGAGAACTGTTGGTGCTGTTAAACTGCACCTAAGCATGTGATGGACTCCTCAGGAGCAGAAAACAAAGTTTGAAAAAAGAAATGCACACAAGTTCGCTATTTTGTAGAAAGTAAATCGTCAAAATATCTTAATCTGGACTTGGTAAGCTTCCAATCGATGAAACAAAGAGGAAGTTGGATCATTGAAATCGTATATAAAAATGGCCAGTCAGCATTTGAAAGCTCAAGGTAATTTTATATTTTGAGACCCATGTTTCATTAGAATTGAATTATTGCTCAGCCAAAACTGAACTTACACAAAAGAGCTTTGCGCTGTTGTGTTGTCATCCCTACAATTAATTAAAGGATCTTCCAATGAAAAATGGGCAGATGTCTAATCTTCTTCTTATGACCTGTCTGTGAAATTTTGGGAATCTGCAAATTCTGAAATTTAGGATATTTGAGAATTTGTTTTTAGTCATGGTTTGCCAGTTTCAGAGGAAAAAAGGCACCATGTTTTTCATTTATGTTTAGATAGATCTGCTTCCTCTGTTAGTGTGTTATTTAACAGTGCAAAAAAGGACTTTTACTGTGGTGATTAACCTTTCAAAATAAAATAAATTTTATACAAAGGTTAACCAATAGGTAACTGGAGAAAATTAAATCTTTTTGATCTAAACTGCAGGCTTATACTTGCCTCTCAGATTCATTTAAAAGAGGAGAATGGAATAAGCTCCATTATTCTTACACTGAAGAGAAGAGTTATGTAGGTCATGAAGATGTGCAGTTGTTCATACCTAATATTTTCTATCAATATTTATAGCCCTCTCCATAGTGCACATATGAACATTTATTTTAAAATACCTAAACGCATCAGTGTTTCCATGAGGATATATAAAAACTGCAGAAGCAGTTTTCACCTGGTGGTAAACAAGGTGGGTAGGCAGTTAAAAGCAGTCAGAAATGTTGCCACTGGTGTACCCCCCCCCCCCCCCCACCCCCCCGATTCCGACCATCTCTAATTTTAATTATCTCAGCAGCTGGTAAAGGCACACCCTTGAAGTTGGTGGGGTTCTCCCTTAAATACAATATTATCAGATACTGACGGCAGTTTTAACTGAGGCCGGATTGGAAGGCTTTTTTGGCTTTGTGGTCAGGTAACAACTGTAGGAGGATGGCCTTGGACTGAAGAGGCCATTTAAGATAATTTTTTAAAAAATCTTTCCTTTTTGTATTTGAAGCAGATGCTCCTCTCGGTCCCATGAGGAAAGCTTAACTCTCTTGCACCTAGGCTTACCAAATGTGACTAAGTATATTCCTGCAGGTGTCATCAGATGACGTGATCCCACATTCCAGTCATTATGCGGCCAACACATTCATCCTCGTGTTGCACTGCCTTCCTGTAATGGGACCTCCAAAAGCAGATGACAATGGTGATAGAAGACATGGAGCAAGGGAGTTGAGTAGTTCACCGGGATCTCCACCAGCAGGTGGTGACAGTGAGGGGAGACAGTCAGCCAGACTCCCTCTGAAAAATAGGTGTCTATGATGGTAGAAGGCAGATGGGAAGGGGGAACATTTAGATAATGGATTTCTCAACCCAATGTTACCCTCAGACCTTATCTCATGTACATACTGTTCTTGTTTCTCTTTAATTTTCCTTCATGGTTGCAAACTCCTAACACCAGTGGAATAAAGGATCCCTGCAATCTTTGGGCCATCCATCTGTTCAAACCTCATGTTAAGGTACACTAATTAGAAAGCAAAAAGGATTTATTACCCAAGTGATGATGAAAAGCATAGAAACAGAGAAACTAGGTGCAGGAATAAGCCATTTGGCCCTTCAAGCCTGTTCCACCATTCAATATGATCATGGCATCCAACTCAGTGCCATGTTCTTGCATTCTACCCATGCCCTTTGATTCCTATCATTCTAAGAACTATATCTAACTTGCTTAACTGGCAGCCAAACAGATATTTTAATGCCTTTTTAAGGTTTCTACATCTGGTGAAGAGAAATATTCGAAGAAAATGACAAAAAACTTTTTTAATGTCCTTAGAATATTTCAATCCAGGGTTTCACAACACAGGGTCTTAGAAATTGATATTCAATCCTTGGAGATTCCAGGCTATCCTGGAGGGACTGTGTCCCAGGTTCCTTCTCATGAAACCATCCACAAACCTTGCATTCTGGACCTAACCTTCTGGGTGGCATTGTGCCATCTGGTGGCCTTCTAGATTCTGCATTTTCAAACCCAACCATTTCTGTTCATTTCAGGCAGGGAGCTGACTGGTGAAATAAAGATTGAGACTGGGCAATTTTACCTTTATGCCACCCAGGTCAGGGTAGCTTCAAGGGTATCTTCAAGAGAGGAACACAGGAGGTGATTTTATTTCTCAGTCTGTGTGTGAGCAATGCAGTAGCTTTCATGAGTAACTAAGTTACATTCAGAGACAACATTTTCACTGTCCCATTTCTGTGGAGTAGTGTGACCCAGATTGTTTGAGGGTAATTATATGCATGATGTTGTCAATTGATATTTGATTTTGAGTATAATGTAGTAAATGTGTGTCTAGCAATTGTTAGGATATAAATTTGGTGGATAGACTTTTTATTGATGTGGTCCGTTATTTTATTTAGGACATGATTTGTGAACATTTTCTTTTCGATTAATTGTGTATCATAAGTAGATTTGTTTCTGCTATCCCAGAATCTTTAGTGGCGGTTATTGAATGGGGTTGCCATGGTTATAGTTAGTATTCACTGCTGGTGAGAGTAGTTTATTTTCTCCTTTACAGGGATTTAGAATATAGAACATTACAGCAGAGTACAGACCTGTTTATATATGTTTATCCAATGACCATTTAAAGTTGGTGAGTCTACAACTGTTGCAGGCAGTACACTCCAAGCCCCTATTACTCTCTGAGTAAAGAAACTACCTGTGACACCTGGCCTATATCTGTCACCCCTCAATTTAAAGCTATGACCCCTCGTGCTAGCTATCACCATCCAAGGAAAAAGGCTCTCACTGTCCACCCTATCTAACCCTCTGATTATCTTGTATGCCTCAATTAAGTTACCTCTCAACCTTCTTGCCTCTCACAAAAACAGCCTCAAGTCCCTCAGCTTTTCCTCATAAGACCTTCCCTCTATATCAGGCAACATCCATGTAAATCTCCTCTGAACTCTTTCCAAAGCTTTCCACATCCTTCCTATAATGTGGTGACCAGAACTGTACGCAATACTCCCAAGTGCGGCCGCACCAGAATTTTGTACACCTGCAGCATAACCTCGTAGCTTGGAAACTCAATCCCTTTACTAATAAAAGCTAACAAACGTATGCCTTCTTAACAACCCTATTGACCTGGGTGGCAACTTTCAAGGATCTATGTACATGGACACCAAGAACTTTACCATTAGCCCAGTACTCTTTATTCCTGTTGCTCCTTCCAAAGTGAATCACCTCACACTTTTCTGCATTAAACTCCATTTGCCACCTCTCAGCCTAGCTCTGCAGCTTATCTATGTCCCTCTGTAACCTACAACATTCTTCAGCATTATCCACAACTCTACCGACCTGAGTGTTATCTGCAAATTTACTAACCCATCCTTCTATGCCCTTATCAAGGTCATTTATAAAAATGGCAAACAGCAGTGGCCCCAAAACAGATCCTTGCGGTACACCACTGGTAACTGAACTCCAGGATGAACATTTCCCATCAACTACCACCCTCTGTCTTCTTTCAGCTAGCCAATTTCTGATCCAAACCACGAAATCACCCACAATCCCATGCCTCCATATTTTGTGCAATAACCTACCGTGGGGAACCTTATCAAATGCCTTACTGAAATCCATATACACCACATCAACTGTTTTACCCTTATCTACCTGTTTGGTCACCATCTCAAAGAACTCAATAAGATTTATGAGGCATGACCTACCCTCCACAAAAACATGTTGACTATCCCTAATCGACTTATTCCTCTCTAATTGATTATAAATCCTATCTCTTATAATGTTTTCCAACACTTTACCGACAACCGAAGTAAGGCTAACTGGTCTATAATTACCAGGGTTGACTCTAATCCCCTTCTTGAAAAAGGGGACAACATTTGCTATCCTCCAGTCTTCTGGCACTATTCCTGTAGACAATGACAACATAAAGATCAAAGTTAAAGGTTCTACAATCTCCTCCCTGGCTTCCCAGAGAATCCTAGGATAAATCCAATCCGGCCCAGGGGTCTTAGCTATATTCACACTTTCCAGAATTGCTAACACCTCCTCCTTATGAACCTCAATCCCATCTAGTCTAGTAGCCTGTATCTCAGTATTCTCCTCGGCAACACTGTATTTTTCCAGTGTGAATACTGATGAAAACATTCATTCAGCGCTTGCCCACCTCCTTGGACTCCACACACAACTTCCCACTACTATCCTTGATTGGCCCTAATCTTTCTCTATTCATTCTTTTATTCCTGATATACCTATAGAGGGCTTTAGGATTTTCCTTGACCCTAACTGCCAACGACTTCTCGTTTCCCCTCCTGGCTCTTCTTAGAGGTCTCTTTAGGTCTTTCCTGGCTAACTTGTAACTCTCAAGCACCCTAACTGAGCCTTCATGTTTCATCCTAACATAAGCCTTCATCTTCCTCTTGACAAGAGATTCAACTTCTTTAGTAAACCACGGCTCCCTCGCTCGACCACTCCCTCCCTGCCTGACAGGTACATACTAATCAAGGACCCGCAGTAGCTGTTCCTTGAATAAGCTCCACATTTCAAGTGTGTCCATCCCCTGCAGTTTCCTTCCCCATCTTATACATCCTAAATCTTGCCTAATAGCATCATAATTGCCTTTCCCTATAACTCTTGCCCTGCAGTATGTACCTACCCCTTCCCATCGCTAATCATAACCGAATTGTGGTCACTATCACCAAAGTGCTCACCTACCTCCAAATCTAACGCTTGGCCAGGTTCATTACCCAGTAACAAATCCAATGTGACCTCAGCTCTTGTTGACATGTCTACATACTTTGTAGTGCTGCGTCTCATTTTGCCTTGATTATCCAAACAAGACAGGTGGGAAGTGTTTTGTTCGGATAACTGAGAGTTCGGATAATGGATTGTTTGGATAATGGATAGCATTTTTACAGGACCTTGAGAGCTTGTTCGGATAATCCGAAATTCGGATAATTGATGTTCAGATAATCAAGGTTGTTCTGTATACTAGTTATTAGATTGTTGAGTTGAGTTGAATTGAATTGAAAATACAATAAAAAGTGTGTAGTATCGCCATACTCTGGCACCATTTTGAATTACTGAAAATATTAAAGGATATTATTAAAATAGAGTTCATCTTTCTTTCCCCTTCTTGATGCTCCTCTGCTGCTCCACTTGACATTGGCCAGGGTTTCAGTAATGGGTTCTGGGTATCGGTTACGGGCCTGTGCTGCCACCACTCCCATGACTGCCACGTCTGAGCTGGAGCCATGGGCTAATTCTCATACCTCTAGAGCTCCAACCGACACTCATCCAGACAATGTCCTCAGTTGCAGTGGTGGTCCTCTGCCGTTCTCTCACCAGCACTGCCACTCGATCAGGAGCCTGTCCCAGCTGCAGGCCTAGAGCCTTGGTTCAGCCTGTGGGTCTGGGCTGGGGGAATTCAGCCTTGGACCTGCTCCTTGCTTACCGGGAGATCCAGACTGGGGTGGAGCTGTGTTCGCCTCATCCTGGCATTGCTGCCACCCCCAATGCCATTGAATGCCTACTCCTTTATCATTCACTCGGCCTCGGATGCTACCACTCTCCAAGCCCATGCCACCGCCTTAGTCTGCCATCTTGGAGCCAACTCCAAGACCCAATGTACTGTGCAAAAAGATGTTCTGATGTGTGAGAAATATTAGTGACGGGGAATGGAATTTTTTCACACTTCAGATATTGTGTCTGCATGAAATAGTCCAAGATCAGATCCAGCAGAGTGAAATGAAGAGTGGATCATTTGCTATGCTATCTTCTGAGGCGGTCCCTCAGAATCACAGATGACTTGCCTCCTCTCTGCTTTGAAGGGTTCTGAGATGGCAAGTGAGTCCAATGTACGATTTGTCAACCCATCTGGAGCAGATGATACTTAGAGGGTTATGTGCTCCCCTGGACCTTGTTTACAAATATTCCTGATGAAGTTTCTCAAAGTGTCTGTTGCTTTCCTGAGTGAGCCTTCTCCATTTTGGGCAGCCACAAGACAGGGTCTCTTATGAGTTAGCAGGGATGTTTGACCCCCTCAGGGAGCACACCTCTAAAGTGTTTCTGCTGCCCTCCTGGGAGTCTCTTGCTGCAACTGAGTTCCTGTTAGAGCAGTTGCTTCCCCTATGCTACCTGATTTATAACTCCAAACTCATAAGATAACCTTGCCATCTTTTATTTTCCACACTTGTCTGAGCAGTTAAAAGTGGTTGTTTTCATTGTGTGCCGATGTCCACAGATCTAAGAAAGCTCAGGTGCATTTCCCGTAGGGTGCTTCCAGTAACCAGACATCCTATTAGCCTGAGCTAGATGGAAAACAGAGCAGAGGTAATGTGGCACTGTGCTAATTCAGTCCTGGCAGTAGAAACTATAGAGGCTGAGGCTGCACATGGGGTATTAGTGAAGAAATTTACCATGGTCCTGTTGCCATGTTTGTCCAAACTTCATGTGCAACAGCAATGTCAATCTACTGCTGCACTTCTGCCTGTTCTGATCATGTTAATGCCTGGCGTGGATATATATCTTTAGGTCTTGCTATTGATCTAATGGGCCCTAAGTGTGGCAAGAAATCACATGTGGTTGACCTTTTCAATTCTCAAGGTCAATGTGAGTGAAGATTAGCAAGGAGCTCCCAACCTGGTGTTGGCCTGCCAGAGAGAGAGCTCACTAACTCAGGAAATTGTATGCAATGCAGATCTTAAAAGATGGTGACTGCTATTTATAGAAATGCCTGTATTTATGCACTCTTGCAAGAAATGTTTTAGCAGAAATGAACACAGAAGGTTGGAGAACATTGCAGAGCATCTTTCGATACAGAATGTATACTGTGAGTACAGTGTCAGCTGAGGCTTGGTTAGCAGTACTCTTGTCTCTGAGATGGAGGTTGGGCGTTGTGGGGAGGTCATGAGCACAAAGCCAAGGCTGACAGTCCAGTGCAGCACTGAGGAGGAACTGTCTTTTGCCTTAGCTGTTAAACAGGGGCACTGCTCTCTCAGGTGTGTGCAACAGTCGCAGGACTGTTTTTAAAGAACAAGTCAAAGAGAAAAAAGAAGAAAAACACATTCCTGGCCAATATTTTTCCCTCAATTAACATCATAAGAACAGATCCTGTTGTCACGATCACATTGCTGTTAATGGAAGCGTACTGTGAAAAACTTAGATGCTGTATTAGCCACAGTTCAACAGTGATTACACTGCAAGAAAAGTCTTTTCTTGGCTGTAAAGTGCTTTGAGACATCCAGTGCTTATGAAAGGTCTTATACAAATGCAAACCTTTCTTTCTTATGAAGGAAGGGAAGAAGAGGGTTATCCTGCTTGAGCACTCACCCTGCAGGATAACTCTGGGAGGAGATGTGCCATGAGTTAATGCAGTGTTCAACACTCAGCAAGAGAGATAAGAAGTTTAATAGCCTGAGGATGTCCAGCAAGATGAGACTTGCAATTACTTCTCTAGGCTCACTAAGTGGCAAAGGATGCCTGTCACAAAAGCTTTCCATTGAGCCTGTACTATTCCTGAAGTTGCACACTAATATACCAGAAAACTATGTTGTTTTTCCTCCAAGGTTCAAATAGGAGTCTATACCATTCAAAAACTGATTAAGAGCTGAATAAACTAATGAGACAAGAACTAGGATGACACCACATGAGCAGCATCCATGAGGATTACAAGCAGCAGCAAACTAGACAGAAAATGTATAAATTCATTGCTTTATAACTGCAAGGTATCAGTTTGTCTGTACCAAGCCAATGAGATATGACAGAGTGATCAACAGTGATTTTCCCTCAGTGTCATGTACTATGCATGTGTAGGTAAAGGGTTTTTTGATGATGGAATACTGGCCTTTGTGGAGTTATTTCAGTGGTGACAAGAGTGGGATACATCCCCGAAAAGATTTGCTTGCAACAGTCATCTCTGAGTTGGGATAAGCATTTCTGGCATCATGTAATTATTTGGGAAACTTGACTCCTTTGACCCTGCCATCAGACTGGGCCCAGTATGTGGAAAGAATGCTGGTCAAATGACATTGAGGCAAATGAAAAACAACGAGTAATGCTCCTGACAGCTTGTGGACCCACAGCTTTTTCATTTATGAGGAGCCCATCATTCCCCGAGGCACTAGATGTTAAAACCTATCAAGAGTTGATAGATTTAGCTAAGGAATATTACGACCCCAAGCCTCTTGTAATTCTGAAACACTATCAATTTCATTAAGCTGTTTGAGAACCAGAGAATCCATATCGGGATTTTTGATGAGGTTAAGACTACTGGTAGAGGCACATGATTTTGGTTTAACCCTAAGTGAGATGCTGAGAGACTGTTTGGTATGTAGGATTAATGACATGACCATGCAAAAGCGTCTACTATCTGAAGCCTAACTGGACTTCAAACAGGCAGTACAACTGGCTTTATCATTGGAAAATGCCCCAAGTGGAGTATATGAGTTGCAGGGTATTCTGATGGAAGTGGACACCCTTGCCAGGCCAACTGAATTTGGGGAGCACCACCTGAGTGAAGGAAATTGCATAGCCTCACTCAGAATTCTGAACAGAAGGACTCTAGGTCAGCCCTCAGCAAAACACCAAACAAAGCCAAGCCTTGGCCAAACGGTGAACATTTGCTTCAGGATCTGGGCCGGCAAGCCATTATGGTTGCTGTCGGTATGCAGACTTGAGACAGCAAAAGAGTCCCACGAGGCCTGAATTGCATAAGAGAACTCATAGGTGGGTATCCAGGAGGATCCACCTGGAAAGCCCACCTACATCTGGTTTGGAACAGTTACATTGCTTAGCAACATCCAAATCAGAACCAATCAAAAGAAACACCTGGTTAAATGGTCACCGGGTTCTAATGGAGGTTGATACTGGCCCGGCTGTATCAGGGATCACAGAACCAGTCTTTAACAGAATTCGCTCTGGACTCCAATCCTTAAGTTTGCTTAAGACCTCGGCTAGACTGAGAACCTATATCGGGGAACCTTTATAAATTAATGATACAACTTCAGTTCCGGTCTCCTATGAGAAGTAGCTGGTTCAGTTCCCATTGATTATAGCTAAAATGCTCAGGCCTAAGATTGATGGGGTGAAATTGCTTGAGAAAGATTCACTTTGAGTGGCTCCATGTTCTTTTCAATTAGAAAATGGCTGCCTGAGTGAAGTCCTATTTAAGTACCCAGGCATTTTTCAGGAAGGTCGAGGGACTATCAAGGGCACCAAGAGCACTTTACATGTTGACCAGGAAGCAATTCCACAATTTTGCAAGGCCTGCCTAGTGCCATTTGCCTTACGGGCAAAAGTAGAGGCAGAAATCAGGAGGCTGGAAAGAGAAGGAATCATCAAACCAGTCCAGGTTGTGGAATGGGCAGCACTGGGCGGACTGATTGTGAAGCCCGATGGGTCATTTCGCATTTGTGTGGATTTTAAACAAATGGTAAACCGTTTTTTTGCTGTTGGATAAATACCCAATCTCTCATATAGAGGATTTGTGACAAAGCTGGCAGGGGAGCTGCCCTTCATGAAGCTGGACATGAACCATGCATTACCTGCAATGTTGATTAGATGAGGATTCCTAGAAGAATGCTACAATTAATCCCCATAAGAGTTTGTACCAATATACTAGATTGCCACTTGGGATATCGTCAATATAGTGATTGGAATCAGGGGGATCTTATTGACTATGAGATCCTTGATTGAGGTTGTTAATCTGGGCTGAACAGGGAGCCCTGGCTGACAGATATAAACAGGGGATTCAGAGCTTCCTCACTCCAGGGACTGACTCTGAGCAGACTGGCCAAGCCAGTGTACTGTGTACATGTAAGTAAAAGGTGACTTGGTGAGGGGACACCAGCCTATGTGCAGTTATCTCAGAGAGAAAACAGTATGTGCCTGAAGGGCATTTGCTTGCAACAGTTGTCTTTGAATTGGGATCAGTATTTCTGCCATCATGTCTTTATTTGGGAAACTTTATTTGTTCGATCCTTTGAAGACTGGGCCCTGTATCTGGAAAGATTGCGATTTGTTTTCCAGGCAAATGACATTGGGGCAGATTAGAAGCAATGTGTAATCCTTCGGACTGCTTATGGACCCTCGGCATTTTCAATTATATTGGCCTTAACTTTCCCAGAGGCACCAGACACTAAAACCTGCCAAGAAATGATGGAGTTGGTTAAGGAATATTATGACCCCCAAGCCTCCTCTAATTCTGAGACACTATCGGTTTTATTCAGCAGTTCGAGAACTAGGGGAACCCATAACAGAATTTTTGATGAGGTAAAGATGATTGCCTGGAACATGTGATTTTGGGTTAACCCTGAATGAGATGCTGAGAGACCGTTTGGTATGTGGGATTAATGAAGTAACCATGCAAAAGCACCTACTAGCTGAAGCCCAACTGGAATTCAAACAGGTAATATAACTAGCTTTGTCATTAGAAAATGCAACAAGTGGAGCATGGGAGCTACAGGCCATCCCAATAGAAGTGGATATCCTCACCTGTCCAACTGAACATGGGGAACACCACTTGAATGTAGGTGATTGCAGACTTCACGCAGGGCATATCCTGAGCAGATGGACTCTAGTCCAGCCCACAGCAAAACCCCACATTAAAGCCGTGGCCAAATGGCTGAATGGTTCTTCAGGATCTGGGTCGACAAGCCATTGTAGTTGCTACTGGTATGTGGACTCGAAACAACAAGGGAGTCCTACAAGACCTGATTTGAGTAAGAAAACTCAAAGTCTGGTACCCAGGAGAATGCACACCCTGAAAAGTCCCCCTACATGTGGGTTGGAACAGTTTAATTGCTTAGCAACATCCAAATAGTTAAAATTAATGTTTGGTTAAATGGTTCCCCCAGTTCCCATGGAGGTCAATACTAGCACAGCTGTATCTGTGGTTGCAGAACCAGTCTTTACCAAAATTTGCTCTGAACTCCAACCCTTAATTTGCGCAAGACCTCGGCCAGACTGAGAATGTGTACCAGGGATATGTTACAGATTAAGGGTATGGCTTTGGTTCTGGTCTTCTATGAGAAGCAATTAGTGTAGTGACTACTGATTGTAGTAAGAGGCTCAGGCCCAAGCCTATTGGGGCAGAATTGGTTGAGAAAGATTTACTTGATTGGCTCAAATTTTATGATTGGAAAATGGCTGCCTGAGTGAAGTCCTAATTAAATACCCAGATATTTTTCAGGAAGGGATAAAGACTATCAGAGGGACCAAAGTCACTTTGCATGTTGGGCAGGAAGCAAATTCTGCAGTTTTGTAAGGCCTGTCTGGTATGCCTTGCAGGCAAAAATAGAGGTGGAAATCAGGAGGCCGGAAAACGAAGGAATCACAAGCCAGCGAAGTTTGTGGAATGGGCAGCACTGGTCATACTGATTGTGAAGCCTGATGGGTTGGTTCACTTTTGTGGGAATTTCAAACAGACGGTAAACTGCTTCTCGCAGCTGGGCAAATACCTAATCCCTCACATCGAGGACTTGTACGCAAAATGGCAGGGGGACTGTCCTTCACCAAACTGGACATGAGCCATGCTTACCTGCAATTGCAGGAGACCCAGGAGTACGCCACAATTAATACCCCTTAGGATTTGTACCAATATACAAGACTGCCATTTGGGGTATCATCAGCCTCGCCCTTTTCCAACAAACCATGGAGAACATTTTACAAGGGCAACCCCAGATTGCCGTTTATCCAGATGACGTGCTAATAACAGGGAAGACTAATAGAGAGTACTTGGAGAACTTGGACAAGTGCCTAAATGTTTCTCCCAGGTGGATGTACACCTTAGAAGGGAAAGGTGTGTTCCAGGCATCCCAAGTGACCTACTTGGCTTACAGAGTCAACAAGACCATTGTTGAGGAGGGTCTGCCTACCGAGTCAGTATGGGTGGAAATTAGGAACAGTAAGGGAGCAGTCACCTCATTAGGGGTTTACTACAGGCCCCCAATAGCAGCAGGGAGATTGAAGAAAGCATAGGTCGACAGATTTTGGAAAAGTGTGAATGTAGTAGGGTTGTTGTAATGGGTGACTTTAACTATCCCAATATTGATTGGAACCTTCTTCGAGCAGATGGTTTGGAAGGAGCTGTTTTTGTAAGGTGTGTTCAGGAGGGTTTCCTAACTCAGTACATTGACAGGCCGACAAGGGGAAAGGCCATTTTGGATTTGGTGCTTGGCAATGAGCCAGGGCAAGTGTCAGATCTTGCGGTGGGAGAGCATTTTGGTGATAGTGACCACAACTGCCTCACATTCTACATAGCTATGGAGAAGGAGAGAAGCAGGCACAATGGGAGGATATTTAATTGGGGAAAAGGAAACTATGATGCAATCAGACGTGAGTTGGGAAGCATGGACTGGGAGCAATTGTTCCATGGAAAGGGCACCATAGACATGGGGAGACTGTTTAAGGAACAGTTGCGAGTGATGCATAAATGTGTTCCTCTGAGACAGGCAAGAAGGGGTAAGATAAAGGAACCTTGGATGACGAGAGTAGAGGAGCTTCTCGTCAAAAGAAAGAAGGCAACTTACGTAAGGTGAAGGATGCAAGGGTCTTGCTCAGCTCTAGAGGATTGCAGGCAGGCGAGGAAGGAGCTCAAAAATGGTCTGAGGAGAGCCAGGAGGGCGCACAAAAAGGGCTTGACAGGAAGGCTTAGGGAGAATCCAAAGGCATTTTACACATATGTGAGGAATAAGAGAATGGTCAAAGAAAGAGTAGGGCCGATCAGGGATAGCATAGGGAATTTGTGTATAGAGTCTGAGGAGGTAGGGGAAGCCCGAAATGAGTTTTTTGCTTTGTCTTTACTAAAGAAAAGAACCTTGTAGTGAATGAAACCGTTGAGGAGCAGGTAAGCATGCTGGAACGGATAGAGATTGAGGAAGCTGACGTGTTGAAAATTTTGACAAACATTAAGATTGACAAGTCGCCAGGGCCAGACCAGATTTGTCCTCGGCTGCTTTGGGAAGCGAGAAGTGTGATTGCTTCGCTGCTTGCGAAGATCTTTGCATCCTCGCTCTCTACCGGAGTCGTACCTGAGGACTGGAGAGAGGCAAATGTAATTCCTCTCTTCAAGAAAGGAAATAGTGAAATCCCCAGCAATTCCAGACCAGACAGTCTCACATCTGTCATCTGCAAGGTGTTAGAAAGGATTCTGAGGGATAGGATTTATGACCATCTGGAAGAGCTTGGCTTGATTAAATGCAGTCAGCACGGCTTTGTGAGGGGCAGGTCATGCCTCACAAATCTTATTGAGCTCTTTGAGGATGTTACTAGACAAGTTGATGAGGGTTGAGCGGTGGATGTGGTGTATATGGACTTCAGCAAGGCATTTGATAAGGTTCCCCATGGTAGGCTCGTTCAGAAGGTCAGGAGGAATGGGATACAGGGGAATTTAGCTGTCTGGATACAGAATTGGCTGGCCAACAGAAGACAGCGAGTGGTAGTAGAAGGAAAATATTCTGCCCGGAAGTCAGTGGTGAGTAGTTCCACAGGGCTCTGTTCTTGGGCCTCTACTCTTTGTACTTTTTATTAATGACTTGGATGAAGAGATTGAAGGGTTGGTCAGCAAGTTTGCAGACGACACAAAGGTTGGAGGTGTTGTTGACAGTATAGAGGACTGTTGTAAGCTGCAGTGTGACATTGACAGGATGCAGAGATTGGCTGAGAGGTGGCAGATGGAGTTCAACCTGGATAAATGCAAAGTGATGCATTTTGGAAGGTCGAACTTGAAAGTTGAGTACAGGATTAAAGGCAGGATTCTTGGCACTGTGGAGGAACAGCGGGATCTTGGTGTGCAGGTACATAGATCCCTTAAAATTACCACCCAAGTGGACAGGGTTGTTAAGAAAGCATATGGTGTTTTAGCTTTCATTAACGGGGGATTGAGTTTAAGAATCGTGAGATCTTGTTGCAGCTCTATAAAACTTTGGTTAGACTGCACTTGGAATACTGTGTCCAGTTCTGGTCGCCCTATTATAGGAAAGATGTGGATGCTTTGGAGAGGGTTCAGAGGAGGTTTACCAGGATGCTGCCTGGACTGGAGGGCTTATCTTACGAAGAGAGGTTGACTGAGCTCGGACATTTTCATTGGAAAAAAGAAGGAAGAGAGGGGACCTAATTGAGGTGTACAAGATAATGAGAGGCATAGATAGAGTTGATAGCCAGAGACTTTTTCCCAGGGCAGAAATTGTTAACACGAGGGGTCATAGTTTTAAGTTGTTTGGCAGAAAGTATAGAGGGGACGTCAGAGGTAGGTTCTTTATGCAGAGAGTTGAGAGAGTATGGAATGCGTTACCAGCAGCAGTTGTGGAAGCGAGGTCATTGGGGATATTTAAGAGACTGCTGGACATGCATATAGTCACAGAAATTTGAGGGTTCGTACATTAGGTTTATCTTACACGAGGATCAATGGTCGGCACAACATCGTGGGCTGAAGGGCCTGTTCTGTGCTGTACTGTTCTACGTTCTATGTTCTAAGACCGGGTTACACCTGTTGGAAGATAAAGTGAGAGTGATCAAAGGTGCCTTGGCTTCCACACCTATGCTAGAGCTTTGGTCTTTCCTTGAGTTAGTAAATTATTACAGAAAATTCATATGCAATCTGGCATCCATCTTGGCACCTTTGCACCTGCTATTGAAAAAGCATCAGCCTTGGAAATGGTCGTGTGGCCAAGAGGTAGCTTTTAGGTAAGTGAAAAAAGCAGCTGTCGTCATCTAAAGTGTTCGCCCACTATGATCCGAAATGAGAGGTGATGCTGATGTGCAATGCCTCCCCGTAGAGTTTTGAGGTAGTGTTGGCTCACTGGTACCAATAATGAGCATTGTTGGAACACCCAGTAGTGTATGCTTCCCGGACGTTGGCTGATGTCGAACCTAAATACGCCTAGATAGAGAAGGAAGGTTTGGCGGTCGTCTTTAGTGTGAGAAAGTTCCATCAATACCTTTACAGACATGATTTTGTCATAGCAACGGGCCACAAACCCCTGCTCGGGCTACTAAAAGAAGACAAGGCGGTGCCACCTGTCACTTCTGTTCAAATTTACCGGTGGGCCCTTATTCTAAGCGCACACAATCATAAGTTGGAACACCATCCAGGAAGCAGCGAATGCCTTGAGCCAGTGGTGCTGCCTCTAGAAAAGGCTGTTCTGGTTTTAAACTTTCTAGACACTTTCCAGTCACCACTGACAATATCTGACTGTGGACACAAAAAGACCCGGTCCTAGTGAAACTAAAACAGCTGGTGGTGATGGGAGAGACCAAAGGGCCATCACAACTGGAATTGAAACCTTTCTGGACCCAGAGAGACCAGACCACAGTAGAGGACGGCATATTATTATGGGGAGCGAGAGTGATTGTCTCAAGTAAAGGTCGCCACCAGATACAGGCTGAACTCCACCAGGATCACCCAGGGGTTTCCAAAGTGAAGATGTTGGCAAGAAGCTATGCCTGGTTACCAGGATTGGATGCTGACATCGCTGCATTAGTGGAGCTGTGTCCTGAGTGCCATCAAGAACAAAAAGTACCACCAGCAGCTCCCTACATTCGTGGGAATGGCCGGGTAAACCCTGGACTTAATTATGCGTTGACTATGTTTGTCTTTTCATTGTCTCTATATTTTTAGTCATTGTGGATGACCACTCAAAGTGGCTGGACATACATAAAGTTCATTCAGCAACCAAAGGGACAACGATTGAAAAGCTGTGAGTATCTTTTGTAATACGTGGACTCTCGGCGGTGTTGATCACAGACAATGGACCATCATTTACAAGCAGGGAATTTGAGTATTTCCTAAAGTCAAATAACAGAACAGCTCCAAACCATCCATCGTCTAATAGTCTGGTGGAAAGAGCAGTCCAAACTTTCAAGGCAGGCTTAAAGAAACAGCCTACAGCTTCATTCAGTACCAAACTGTCCCAGTTCCTGTATGTTTAGAGGGCCACTCTTCATGCAACAATAGGGATAGCTTCAGCAGAGTTGCTGATGGGGAGAACACTCTACATCAAAATCTACACTCACTGTGCTGGCAGCTTATTGTGAAGGACTCATCTTCAGCATTACAAGGTGGATGTAGGTCAGATCAACTTTTTCAGCCTAGTGTATTCAAATAATGGGATTCATTGAGACCCAGGAAAAGTTGAAGATGTATAACTCATGCCTACTTCTTAAGACAAAGAAGACTTGCAGACATATTCGGATATTTTAACTTACAAGTAGAAGACATGCCAAATATTTTCAACAAAACATCATCATCAAGGATGTTGTTAAAGAAAGACAAGCCACAAGTATGGCAGGTGGATCATCAATACATGAGCAATCAACAAGCTTTGTCAACAGAAACATACATCCTACAGTAGTATGGCCCGTGGAAGAAAACAATGCTAGAAGTAAATGCATCTCAGAAAGGGGTAGGAACATTCATTATGCAAAATGGCACAGCAGTTTCATTTGGATCTAAAAGTCTATTACAAGTACAATCCAATTAGAGTGTGGAACACTTGCTATACTATTTGATATCACAAGACTTTGTACATACCTGTTCAGGAAGCAATTCGTTGTGGAAACCAATTATAATCCATTGGAAATGATTTGACACAAACTACTGACAAGTACACCACTTAGACTTCTAATAAAAACATTGACATCTGACTTCGACATCTACTACAAGCCTGACACCTGAGCGTTTACCTCAGGCATGCTGAGCAGATTACCAAATCCGAATAGGAATGCAGAAATTGCACTAGATTTACAAATAGTGGTATGGACAACAGGGTGAAAGATGTGTTTAAAGTAGTCTGATGAACCTTGGTGTACACAACTGCAACTAATGTCAGGACGAAACAGTGAATGACCCAGGGCTGAAGATGCTTTGAAAAGTTATCAGGGAAGGATGGCTAAACACAATACAAGAGGTTCCAGGCCTTCAGAAGATTTTGGCCTTACAGAGATGAACTAGGAATTTCAAGAAGTGTAAATTTGAAAGAGAAATGAGTGCTTGTACTTGAAGCTCTTTGCCAGGACATGTTGTCACAGCTATACCTGGAATATATGGACATGGAGTGAATATAGCAGCTGCTGCAGGAAACTACAGACTGACCAGGGATCAACAATGACATGGAGAAATTAGTGAGAATGAGGGAGGCATATCAGAGTCACTAACCACAGGAGGGCAAAGACCCTGTATACCCTCACAAAATTCTCCGTCTCTTAGTCCAAAATCACAACAGATTTATTCGACGTATACGGTGATGGTTTTCTCCTAGTCACCAACTACCCTTCCAAATTTTCAATTGTCACCCAGTTAAGGACACTTACTGCGTGTCCATGGCAGCAGTCTATTTGGTACACCTGGATATCAAACCTGACAATGGGACATAATATATAGGCAGACCTTTCAGGAATATGTATTTCAAAAGGGAAAAAAAACACATAACAGCCTCGCCACATTATTCCCAGATCCATTGGTCTTGCCAAGTGAATACACATGGTATGAAGTGCATGACAATGAAACAAGATTTTCATATTATAATGTTCCAACTAAGGTCTACACCTCTGAATATGTTACCAGATAACGTATTTGGTAGGAAAGTTAGGACAATCTTGCAAAACCAAGGGAAAATGAACTTGGTACATGACCAACAGTGAGGTACAGAGCTGTCTAATCTGTGTGTAGGATAGAAGGTCAGAGTCATACTTCCTACCCAAGGAGCTTGGTTACCCACAGAGGTAGCCAAAGTGTGAAGTAAGCCTTGATTCTACAAAGCCACAACATCTAACCAGGTGACATTGAGGAGAAACAGAAACCAGTTCAGGAAAAGGTACAGTACTCTAACTGTGCACAAAGTACACACAAGAATATGCTTCAAAAATGAAGGTGTGGAAGACCATCATGACAACAGTGAACACTGACAACGTGCAAGGGCCCAACCCAAGTACAAGTTGAGAGCAATCAAGTGTGAAGTCACGGTCACCAGAAGGTTATCCCATCCCAAGATATGGAAGAATTGTCACATTGCCTATACGTTATACAGACTCTTAAACTCCTAAGCTTGCACTTTTTACAATTCATGTTTCGATGTAAATCACTTTGCAACTATCTAATTCATATGCATTTTCACTTAATGCATGTAATTTTATCTTGGGGGATAAAGGGGCAATGTTGTGTAACTGCATCAAGAGTATGCTGATAAGCCAAGGACCAGGATGACACATGAAGAACATGCTGGACTGTATGCATAAGTTACTTTACAGCAGCAAGTTATCAATTTGTTTGTTAAGTAAACCTGTTTGAGATTTTCAAGTAACCTGAACCTATTTTACTTATCAATCCAGTATGAGTGGCAATTCTGTGTTGAGGGAAACAACCACAAGAATACAAGAATCAATACTTTTTTTTGATACTCTGATACTCTAAACTATCTAACGTTGTCTCCGAATATTGGACAGTGGAATGGTCAGCTAATGATGTCTTGGCTGAGAGTGAAGTAATAGAGGGGAAACACTGTTTTGTTGTGGTATTTATTTCATCGCATGTAGTCCCAGCTGTTCTAGCCCAAGACATTGGTTTTGGAATTTGCAGTAAGAAATCTGACCTTTTAATTACAATTGATCACAATTCAGTCAAGAGCAAGCTGCCAGATACATTTGCACAATTTAAACAGTCATATATTATGCAGTGGGAAAGGGAGGGCAACTTTAAGTTCAACCAGGGAGCATTTTGATGCGTCATGTCAAATCAACAACTAGAGCTCTTTGTGCTATCTGTATGATTATTGGCAAATGAAAAAAATGTTACCCTATTACTTAGCACTGGTAGATATTCAGACAGCCACAAAATTGGCAGAGATCTGGTACAAATGGATTCTGCACTCAAAATCCACTCGTGCCTGCCTCAAATCGTTCAGAGCCTGTATATTTCATTTTGTGCAAAATAAAAGCACCTGTTTATCTATGTTTAAAGTAACATCCTTAGGTGACTAGAGGAATAAACACTGAGTCAGGGGAAAAGCAACACATCTCAGCCAGAGCAAGTCTAAAGCTTGGACAGGTAACCCTCAACTTGCCAGGAGAGATGTGCAACGTGTCACAGCACATTAAAACATTGACTATGGAATATTCCCAGAGCAATACAACAATGTCTTTACAAGTTTGGGATTTTCTTTTCCTGGAGGATATCATCTTGAAGCACTTGAGAGCATAAGATCAGTCTGAAAGTCAAGTCACCTAGCTGGGAAAGGAGGGAGTAATCATGGCTATGAATTGTATAAAGGCCACCTCTAGGTGGTGCAAGCAGTGTACATGTGCAACGAGAAAGCCATAAGTGATGGAGTTGTGTGCAAATGCTACAACTGTGCCCTATTCACATAACAGATACTTGCTGAACAGGCTTGCTGCAGTACTGTAACTAAAGCATGTGGAGTGGGTCTCTGACTGGAGCATGACAATCGTGCTTTTTCATGCACATGGGTCATTCCTTCTTTGAAAGTGATAGCAAGCAGCAGCAGCAGGTGCAAGGACAATCAGGTGCAACAGCAACCTTGCCCCCATGCTCCCCCCCCGATCTGGTCTGATCTCCTGGCTGGGCAGGTTAGGACAAGGTTAGTCCCAGCCTATACCTCTGCCTTGTTCCCAATCTCCCCATCCCCAGTCTGGTGAGGTCAACAGTGCATACACTGGAACGTTCTGGCCTGGTGACGTCAGCAGTATTTCTTGCAACCTGTCGTAGCCAGCTGATGTCATAGGCCACATCTGTGCATGCGCAGGGACCATTCTGATATCATGGACAATCACCGCAAATCAAGAAAGTGACAGTTCCTCCAGAATGGATTGGGGGAGTTTCACATTAGGTCAGGTCAGTGGGGATGGGGAGGCTTCAGTTTTAGATTATGCCAGGAGTTAGAGCAGGTTATAATCTTTGTCATCTTTCCTGGATACCTATTCAGGTGAGTCAGCTGAAAACCTCTGAAATCTCCAACTGTAACTAGAGCTAGGGACATTTCTGAAGGGTTTCAGATGCCAGGTAATTAGTTATCAGAAATTTAAGCATCCCAGGCAATTCCCAGGTGGTTGAACCTAACAAATGGTCATGTACCTTCAGGATACATTGTGACAATGACTATCTTTCATTGAAGGACCTGGATTAGTGACTCTTCAATGGCCTCAACTTACACCAAAACTCTTTCCTCCTGCCCTTTGACTTCCTACATTCCTGCCTTTCATTTAATTCCACCCTCCCCATGTAAACTGTCTCGCCAACATGTACTCCCCTCATCTCTCCTCCTGAGGTCTGATTATCGAACAAGGCCACTGTCTATGCTGACAGCACAGCAGTACACTTGGTGTGTACTGTGTATTTATTGATCACTAATAAGATGCCTATCTCCAGTGTGTCTTATGATAGAGGACACAATACTATCGCAGACTAAGAAGGACATTTTTACATCATTGAATTTCAGTCCAAATATCGCTTTTTCCATTGAGCATGTTGGAGAAGGGGAAGATGCACCATGGTTCTCCAACAGGGATATGAGGTCCTGGTAGAGTGGGTGATGGAGACGAGAGGCATCCTCTTCTTGGAGGACCAGCAGAGGAGGCCTCACCATCAGGTCCTGGCACCACTTGGTTCTGCGTGACCTTCATGGTGCAGAGGAATGAACATCAGTGCCGAAAGAAGGTCAATAACCTTCTCCACTCCACCAGGTGTCACATTCTTCTCTCTGCTTCAGCACACTTGCTCTACCTTTGATACTGCACCCTCCTCCCATCAAGGCTCATGGTCTATCACTTTCACTATTGTCTGCAATATCTGCCCTCACTCGCTCTCACCCACCCCAGCCCCCCGATACCACTAACCTACATGCCCTCTGCACTGAGGAGAAAGTGAGGTCTGCAGATGCTGGAGTATCAGAGCTGAAAATGTGTTGCTGGAAAAGCGCAGCAGGTCAGGCAGCATCCAAGGAACAGGAAATTCGACGTTTCGGGCATAAGCCCTCCTGATGAAGGGCTTATGCCCGAAACGTCAAATTTCCTGTTCCTTGGATACTGCCTGACCTGCTGCGCTTTTCCAGCAACACATTATGTCCTCTGCGCTGCCCACTCACTCACTGAGGACACCTCCCAACCTGCACCAGTACCAACAGCTGTGCTGCCCACTTTCACCTCATTCAATCCCTCCCTTTCTCTCATTCCAGGAGAAGACAGCCCACAGTTGGGCAGAGAGAGCCCTTATGGGTAGAGGGATGCCCGACATTAGATTCCTCCGCTATGAGGAGAGAATCCTGGCCTTTGTGGAAGAAGACTGGGACCACTCTTGAGAGGATGGACAGTGAGACGGTATGGTTGCAGCTCCATTGCAGCTATTGATAAATACTGTAGTGCATGCAGCAGAGAATACCAGTTTCGAGAGAGACGAGTTTAGAATGACGGCAGTAAGGACATCAGAGCAAGGGTGATGGTGCTGAAGAAGTGGTCGTAAGGTGGAGATTATGTTGATATTGGATAAAGGGACTGGAAGGAAGAGGGAGAATGAAAAGAAGTGGAGTCATCAGATCTCAAATGGCAAGCATTTTAGTTGGGAGGAAAGATGAGATAAGCTACTTCAAGTGAAGCATCATTCTGTCCTCTGCCTCAGCACTGCTGCTAAACTGGTAAAGATACAGAAGAATTGTATGTTAGCAGGCTTTGTGACTGTACAGAATATTACAGTTGAACCTGTTCTATTAGCTCACCGACATTTGCAATCAGAAGTCACTGGATAGTCAATAGGATGAGACTCTGGAGCTAACCTTTCTTTTTCAGTGCTGTTTTATTGAAGGCGTGGAACGTGATTCCGTCTCCAGGAGACAGAGAGAAAGTGAGGACTTTAGATACTAGAGATCATAGTCGCAGAGTGTGGTGCTGGAAAAGCACAGCCGGTCAGGCAGCATCTGAGGAGCAGGAGAGTCGATGTTTCTTATTCCACGGATGCTGCCTGGCCGGCTGTGCTTTTCCAGCACCATGCTCCTCCTCTCCAGGAGGCAATCATGTAGCACTTTAACTTGGCATTGTCTTGAGTAGGATTTCAATTTGGCATGCAGCAGGGTCTGTAAAGTGCTTGTGTGATCTCTTAGATTGTTGAATATTTTCTAACAATACAGCTGGAGCTTCAATGCAATGAGGAATTAGAATCATGCACCCCTCCCCGCCCCCGCCATATTCACTCATTTAACATTAATAAATAGTCAGTGAGGATCATGGAGCCTTCTCCTGATTAGCACATTGCAGTTCAGTTTACAGCAATTATCCTGATCTTTACCTCCAGAGTTCCTGACTTCAGATCAATTGTGCAGTAGAATTGCAAGCTCTAGTGAAATTCAGAACAGTATACTTGTATTAAAAACATGAAAACATAGTTCTCTTTGATCTCTAACTTAATTTGTTTTTGGGAATAGAAACATTTGTGACATGAGGTGGTGATCTGATATTCTGCAACTGTCATGCTATGTTACTTGTGTTAGCTCCAGTAACATAAATGAGACACATGCCATTCACTACTGAAGAATTAAATAACTTTTATTACAGCTGCTGGTATTTACATATGCTCACTGACACTTGTGTGTCTGGCCTCAAGCTATGCAATTCGGATATTCTGTAGCACACTTGCTCAGCATGTCATGCTCCAAAAGGATAGAGCTCAGTAAGATGGAGACTGAGAGCTTGAAACCATTAGGTTACATGCCATGATATGGTGATGACATCCTGAGCACTTTGACCGCACTTGAAGGTACTTGCCATCAGAAATGTACGACATATTGTGTACTCCTGGAGGACAGCAGAAAACTGCAGAAAACAGAGACAAGGGCCAGAAAATTATTTGGACCTGAGGTTCAGCTGAATGAAGCTCCAGGAATAGAGCACCAATTCTGTTGACTATAAGAAGAGATTTTTGTTAGTAAATGATTTGAACCATTTTGTGTTTATTTTTCCATTTTCCATGAGTTATATGCTTGTTCCCAAGTTGTTTTTTTATATTCAGCATTTTTCAATTAACTTCCTCTTGGGAAGTGGACAAAGACACATTGCTTGCTGCTGGCCTGAAAATCTAACGTGAGCCTTCTCCCAAAACCACAGCGTTTGTTATATCAGTGGCGCTCAGTCAGGAATATGAGGGAATTGACCGAGTGATGACAAAGGAATGGTGTGTGACTTGGAGCTGAATCGATTGCCATTACATTTGCAGCTCTCCAACTTCTGAGTGGAGATCATGAGACCAAGAAAATGCTGTTGAAGTAACCTTGGTGAGTTGTTGAAGTGCATCCTGGAGTTAATACATACCGTAGCCACAGTGCAGTGGTATCAGAGAAGGGGATAATGTGTCTCGAGGAAGGAGGATCAATCAAGTAGGCTATGCTGTTTTCTTTTTCGCAGTAGACTTTTTTGCAGTTGCATCCATCCAGACCAAAGGTGAATATTCCATCGCAATCACTATGGCTGGGCCACTTAAGGTATTTGGTATTGGTAAAGTCCAGGCTGATGATGGTTGGGAATTTGGAAGTGGTGCTGTGCTTTAGGTGAAGGGTGGGGTGGGGGGGAGGGGCGCGGTAGGGATTGTTTGGAGCTTTTATTGTATAGATGGTCATTGTGTGCCTCCACATCCTCCAAATTGTTTTGCATCATAAGATAAACGAGTAACATGTCTAGACCCTGAACAAATTACTCAATTGTGTTACACTGAGGGAGAGAGAGAATCCCCAAAGGAATGAAGCATTTTGATACCAATTCTCAAAGGAAAGGGAGACATTCAAGACTGCATAAATTGCCTTGGATTTAAACTCTTACCACATAGTTTCAAGTTTTGTTTATACGCTTGTGTGACATGGGTGTCATTGCTGGACCAACATTTATTTCCTGTCCCTACTTGTCCTCAAGAAGGTGGTAGTGAGCTGTCTTTTGAACCACTGCAGTCCACATGTTGTAGGCAGATACAACACCCTTAGGGAGAGAGCCATGGACCAGAGACTGAGAAAAATAGTGGAAATCCATGAAGGTCAGTTTGGATTCATGCTTGGAAGAAATGCCAAAGATGCCTTTTTTGTTTTGCGATAAATGATGGTGAAATTATGGGAATGCCAATAATGTATCAGGATTGTGTGCATCGATCTAGAGAAGGCCTACGACCAGGTACCAAGGGAGGAAGCCTGGAAATGTTCTGGAATTTGAGGAGTATCTGAAAAGTATGTACAACTTTTACAAGACAAATACAATGAGTACCAGACAAGATGAATAATCAGTGTGTATAAGAGTGAGAGTTGCAAAGCCAAAGTTGGATTACACCAATGATTTGTACTGAGCACTTTCTTCTTCCTGATTGTCATGGATGTTATAACTGAGTAAGTGCAACAGGAAGCACCATAGTCAATGATGTTTGCAGCTAACATTGAGCTGTGAAGTGGGGATTATGAGAATGTGGTCAAGTATCCAGGGAAAAGCACTGGAAGACCAGTATGCAGGTCAGTAGACCAGACACCCAGTCTAGTTTAAGCCTAGGGTAGAGGATCAGAGTAAAGGTCTAAAGATCAAGGTAAAGATTTGGAGAAAGTGAATAGTTTTATGTGCTTGGGGTCAGTGATGGCAGAAGATAGGAGGATGAAATGAAGCAATAGATTAATCCAGTTTGACTAAATGGAAGAAGTGCAGTGGAGTATTGTGTCATGGAAAAATAGAAAAACATCACTAAAACTGATGTTATGTTTAACAAGTCAGATCCCAGCAAAATGATAAACTACCTTCTCAAGAGCAACTACTTTACATATCTAGATTCAGCTTTTTCCTAAGCTGTTGGTGTTTCCCTTATTCAAAAGACTATAATCAACCACTGACCTTCTAACCTGGAGCACAATGCACAATTATTTTCGTTGTTCGCTCATAAAATTCTCACATTGTAAACAAAATCGTATTACTCTCCAGAGAGTCTTTCCCTTATACGGCTACAGCACGACAAGTTAAATATTAAACTCTTCAGACATACAGAAAACCCATATGCCACTATTTCAAATTCAAAACTCCAAATTCAAAAACAATATTAAAAAATATATAAATCATTTGCATTATATCAAACAAAAAGGAAGAATCTACAAGACAGTGGTGAGACTGGCCTTATTATATATCATGCAGAAACTTGGGCAACATCAGAAAAAGAGGAATGATGATTGGATAATGAGATGCAGATGCAGTAATGGATGTGTGGAGTAACAGGAAAGGTCAAAATCAGGAACCAACCCATCAGAGTGACAGTGAAAATTGTGGGAGCATTGAAGAAAGTAACTGAGAAGAGAGTGACATGGTCTAGTCATCTATTGCAGAGAGAGAGAGAGAGAGAGAGAGAGGAAATGTGATGGGGTGAGTAATGGAAATAGAACTACCCTGTAGAGGAAGATCTGAGACCAGATGGAAAGATGCGGTGGTGAGTGACTTAAACTCAGTAGACTGGAAGAGGAATGATTGTCTTTAGGAAGAGATGGAGAAAGTTGACCAACTCCATGTAAAATTGGAGAAAGCAAAGGAAGAAGAGAGACACGATTATTGTATGGCACTTACATGGCATAATTGTCATCAGCTTAAATCTGATTGTTGGCATGAGCTTTCTCATTATCAGAGAAGATTAGGAATGGAGGTGAACAGTGTGGAATCATCAGTGCACAACCCCCTTCTGATCTTATAAGAGTGGGAAAATGATGGGTGAAGCAGATGAGCCTGGTTGTTCCACCCTGTGTTGGCAATGATTGGCCTTTGATAAGGCTCGCACAGTATAACCCCAGCCACTGGTCAATTTTCTCAGTGTACCCTGAGACCTCATTTTCACTCAGACTCCTAATGCTAAATCTTGTCCATTGCTGCTTTTTTTCAGGACAGCTTCTGTCACATTGCCTCCGGTATTCAGCTCTTGAACCCATATCTGGATCACAGCTTTAACAAGGTCTGGAACTTAGACATACACAAGTGCTTTATTCCGGTAGACCGGAATAGCGTGACAAGGAAATTGTCTCATTCTGTTAAGCATTACAGGTAGGATGCTTTCTGAGACTATTGTCTTCACTCTGTTTGTGCACTCAGCCAATTCTTTAAGTCACAATGAGAAACAGAACTGACGAGGGCATTGGCATCTGCAGGACTTTAAGAGGAGGTCAAAAAGGAATTCACTGCTTGCACATTTGGTTGGGGTTGCTTGCAAATAATTTAGCCTTACCAGTTGAAGTTTCATGCTGGATTTCATGACATTTGAGATTAACATGGGGCCATATCTTTCCATCATTTGGTGATAGTGTTCGAGATGAGATAGGGCGACAGAGATTTCAGTTCTAATGGTTGTATGCTCCTGCTTCTAGTATTAGCAGGAACTGCTGGTTTGTACTTCTAATGTCATCATCAGCGGCAATCAATCCTGAACGTGTATCATTGAGCACCTAGGAATCTCTGTATCACTTGTCATGGGTTCTGTGGGACCTTGCAAGGTTGATGAACCCAGTCCTTCAGCCACATCACTGACCACAAATTTGCACGGTGTTTTTACGAAATAGAATTGATCCTCGGCTTTGAGATTACTGGCATTCCTTTCTGCACGTTCTTTTCCATATCTCCCCTTGCAGACAGGTGTTTTAATGAATTGTGTCACTTATGCCAGGAGCTTCCTCCTAGTTGGTTTGTTCTGAGCAAGGCTCTCCCAGGCTTTGACATCGATGTTGTATTTCTCAGGGAGCTTATGTGGACGTTCTCCCACGAACTATCACACACCCCAAACCCCTGACATCGCCAACCCTGCATGCCCTCTGCGCTGCTCACTCACTCACTGAAGACACTTGTACCAACAGTAACATCTGTGCCTGGTATCTCTGACTGAGGGGGAGGGCAGCAGCACAGTGAGCCTGGTATCTCTTACTGAGGGACAAGGCAGCAGCACAGTGAGCCTGGTATCTCTGACTGAGGGACAGGGCAGCAGCACAATGAGCCTGGTATCTCTGACGGAGGGACAGGACAGCAGCACAGTGAGCTTGTTATCTCTGACTGAGGGACAGAACAGCAGCACAGTGAGCCTGTATCTCTGACTGAGGGACAGGGCAGCAGCACAGTGAGCCTGGTATCTCTGACTGAGGGACAGGACAGCAGCACAGTCAGCCCGGTATCTCTGACTGAGGGACAGGGCAACACCACAGTGATCCTGGTATCTCTGACTGAGGGACAGGGCAGCAGCACAGTGAGCCTGGTATCTCTGACTGAGGGACAGGGCAGCAGCACAGTGAGCCTGGTATCCCTGACTGAGGGACAGGGCAGCAGCACAGTGAGCCTGTATCTCTGACTGAGGGACAGAACAGCAGCACAGTGAGCCTGTATCTCTGACTGAGGGACAGGGCAGTAGCACAGTGAGCCTGGTATCTCTGACTGAGGGACAGGACAGCAGCACAGTGAGCCTGGTATCTCTGACTGAGGGACAGGGCAGCAGCACAGTGAGCCTGGTATCTCTGACCGAGGGACAGTGCAGCAGCACAGTGAGCCTGGTATCTCTGACAGAGGGACAGGGCAGTAGCACATTGAGCCTGGTATCTCTGACTGAAGGTAAAAAATGAGGTCTGCAGATGCTGGAGAGAGCCTGGTATCCCTGACTGAGGGACAAGGCAGCAGCACAGTGAGACTGGTATCTCTGACTGAGGGACAAGGCAGCAGCACAGTGAGCCTGGTATCTCTGACTGAGGGACAGGGCAGCAGCACAGTGAGCCTGGTATCACTGACTTAGGGACAGGACAGCAGCACAGTGAGCCTGGTATCTCTGACCGAGGGACAGGGCTGCAGCACAGTGAGCCTGGTATCTCTGACTGAGGGACAAGGCAGCAGCACAGTGAGCCTGGTATCTCTGACAGAGGGACAGGGCAGCAGCACAGTGAGCCTGGTATCTCTGACCGAGGGACAGTGCAGCAGCACAGTGAGCCTGGTATCTCTGACAGAGGGACAGGGCAGTAGCACATTGAGCCTGGTATCTCTGACTGAAGGTAAAAAATGAGGTCTGCAGATGCTGGAGAGAGCCTGGTATCCCTGACTGAGGGACAAGGCAGCAGCACAGTGAGACTGGTATCTCTGACTGAGGGACAAGGCAGCAGCACAGTGAGCCTGGTATCTCTGACTGAGGGACAGGGCAGCAGCACAGTGAGCCTGGTATCACTGACTGAGGGACAGGACAGCAGCACAGTGAGCCTGGTATCTCTGACCGAGGGACAGGGCAGCAGCACAGTGAGCCTGGTATCTCTGACTGAGGGACAAGGCAGCAGCACAGTGAGCCTGGTATCTCTGACAGAGGGACAGGGCAGCAGCACAGTGAGCCTGGTATCTCTGACTGAGGGACAGGGCGGCAGCACATTGAGCCTGGTATCACTGACAGAGGGACAGGGCAGCAGCACAGTGAGCCTGGTATCTCTGACTGAGGGACAAGGCAGCAGCACAGTGAGCCTGGTATCTCTGACTGAGGGACAGGACAGCAGCACAGTGAGCCTGGTATCTCTGACTGAGGGACAGGACAGCAGCACAGTGAGCCTGGTATCACTGACTGAGGGACAGGGCAGCAGCACAGTGAGTCTGGTATCTCTGGCTGAGGGACAGGACAGCAGCACAGAGAGCCGGGAATCTCTGTCTGAGGGACAGGACAGCAGCACAGTGAGCCTGGTATCTCCGACTGAGGGACAAGGCAGCAGCACAGTGATCCTGGTATCTCTGACTGAGGGACAAGGCAGCAGCACAGTGAGCCTGGTATCTCTGGCTGAGGGACAGGGCAGCAGCACAGTGAGCCTGGTATCTCTGACTGAGGGACAAGGCAGCAGCACAGTGAGCCTGGTATCTCTGACAGAGGGACAGGGCAGCAGCACAGTGAGCCTGGTATCTCTGACTGAGGGACAGGGCGGCAGCACATTGAGCCTGGTATCACTGACAGAGGGACAGGGCAGCAGCACAGTGAGCCTGGTATCTCTGACTGAGGGACAAGGCAGCAGCACAGTGAGCCTGGTATCTCTGACTGAGGGACAGGGCAGCAGCACAGTGAGCCTGGTATCTCTGACTGAGGGACAGGACAGCAGCACAGTGAGCCTGGTATCTCTGACTGAGGGATAGGGCAGCTGCACAGTGAGCCTGGTAGCTCTGACTGAGGGACAAGGCAGCAGCACAGTGAGCCTGGTATCTCTGGCTGAGGGACAGGACAGCAGCACAGTGAGCCTGGTATCTCTGGCTGAGGGACAGGACAGCAGCACAGTGAGACTGGTATCACTGACTGATGGACAAGGCAGCAGCATAGTGAGCCTGGTATCTCTTTCTGAGGGACAGGGCAGCACCACAGTGAGCCTGGTATCTCTGACTGAGGGACAGGGCAGCAGCACAGTGAGCCTGGTATCTCTGACTGAGGGACAGGACAGCAGCACAGTGAGCCTGGTATCTCTGACTGAGGGACAGGACAGCAGCACAGTGAGCCTGGTATCTCTGACTGAGGGACAGGGCAGCAGCACAGTGATTCTCGTATCTCTGACTGAGGGACAGGGCAGCATCACAGTGAGCCTGGTATCTTTGACTGAGGGACAGGGCAGCAGCACAGTGAGCCTGGTATCTCTGACTGAGGGACAAGGCAGCAGCACAGTGAGCCCGGTATCTCTGACTGAGGGACAGGGCAGCAGCACAGTGAGCCTGGTATCTCTGACTGAGGGACAAGACAGCAGCACAGTGAGCCTGGTATCTCTGACTGAGGGACAAGGCAGCAGCACAGTGAGCCCGGTATCTCTGACTGAGAGACAGGACAGCAGCACAGTGAGCCTGGTATCTCTGACTGAGGGACAAGGCAGCAGCACAGTGAGCCTGGTATCTCTGACTGAGGGACAGGGCAGCAGCACAGTGAGCCTGGTATCTCTGAGTGAGGGACAAGGCAGCATCACAGTGAGCCTGGTGTCTCTGACTGAGGGACAGGGCAGCAGCACAGTGAAACTGGTATCTCTGAGTGAGGGACAGGGCAGCAGCACAGTGAGCCTGGTATATCTGAGTGAGGGGGAGGGCAGCAGTACAGTGAGCTTGGTATTTCTGACTGAGGGACAGGGCAGCAGCACAGTGAGCCTGGTATCTCTGACTGAGGGACAAGGCAGCAGCACAGTGAGCCTGGTATCTCTGACTGAGGGACAAGGCAGCAGCACAGTGAGCCTGGTATTTCTGACTGAGGGACAGGGCAGCAGCACAGTGAGCCTGGTATCTCTGACTGAGGGACAGCACAGCAGCACAGTGAGCCTGGTATCTCCGACTGAGGGACAGGGCAGCAGCACAGTGAGCCTGGTATCTCTGACTGAGGGACAAGGCAGCAGAACAGTGAGCCTGGGATCTCTGACAGAGGGACAGGGCAGCAGCACAGTGAGCCTGGTATCTCTGACTGAGGGACAGGGCGGCAGCACATTGAGCCTGGTATCACTGACAGAGGGACAGGGCAGCAGCACAGTGAGCCTGGTATCTCTGACTGAGCGACAGGGCAGCAGCGCAGTGAGACTGGTATCACTGACTGAGGGACAAGGCAGCAGCACACTGAGACTGCTATCTCTGACTGAGGGACAGGGCAGCAGCACAGTGAGCCTGGTATCTCTGACTGAGGGACAGGGCAGGAGCACAGTGAGCCTGGTATCTCTGACTGAGGGACAGGACAGCAGCACAGTGATCCTGGTATCTCTGACTGAGGGATAGGGCAGCTGCACAGTGAGCCTGGTAGCTCTGACTGAGGGACAATGCAGCAGCACAGTGAGCCTGGTATCTCTGTCTGAGGGACAGGGCAGCACCACAGTGAGCCTGGTATCTCTGACTGAGGGACAGGGCAGCAGCACAGTGAGCCTGGTATCTCTGACTGAGAGACAGGGCAGCAGCACAGTGAGCCTGGTATGTCTGACTGCGGGACAGGGCAGCAGCACAGTGAGCCTGGTATCTCTGACTGAGGGACAGGTCAGCAGCACAGTGAGCCTGGGGTCTCTGGCTGAGGGACAGGACAGCAGCACAGTGAGCCTGGTATCTCTGACTGAGGGACAGGGCAGCAGCACAGTGAGCCTGGTATCTCTGACTGAGGGACAAGGTAGCAGCACAATGAGCCTGGTACATATGACTGAGGGACAGGACAGCAGCACAGTGAGCCTGGTATCTCTGACTGAGGGACAAGGCAGCAGCACAGTGATCCTGGTATCTCTGACTGAGGGACAGGACAGCAGCACAGTGAGCCTGGTGTGTCTGACTGCGGGACAGGACAGCAGCACAGTGAGCCTGGTATCTCTGACTGAGGGACAGGGCAGCAGCACAGTGAGCCTGGTATCTCTGACTGAGGGACAGGTCAGCAGCGCAGTGAGCCTGGGGTCTCTGGCTGAGGGACAGGACAGCAGCACAGTGAGCCTGGTATCTCTGACTGAGGGACAGGGCAGCAGCACAGTGATTCTGGTATCTCTGACTGAGGGACAAGGCAGCAGCACAATGAGCCTGGTACATATGACTGAGGGACAGGGCAACACCACAGTGATCCTGGTATCTCTGACTGAGGGACAGGGCAGCAGCACAGTGAGCCTGGTATCTCTGACTGAGGGACAGGGCAGCAGCACAGTGAGCCTGGTATCCCTGACTGAGGGACAGGGCAGCAGCACAGTGAGCCTGTATCTCTGACTGAGGGACAGAACAGCAGCACAGTGAGCCTGTATCTCTGACTGAGGGACAGGGCAGTAGCACAGTGAGCCTGGTATCTCTGACTGAGGGACAGGGCAGCAGCACAGTGCGCCTGGTATCTCTGACTGAGGGACAGGACAGCAGCACAGTGAGCCTGGTATCTCTGACTGAGGGACAGAAAAGCAGCACAGTGAGCCAGGTATCTCTGACTGAGGGACAAGGCAGCAGCACAGTGAGCCTGGTATCTCTGACAGAGGGACAGGCCAGCAGCACAGTGAGCCTGGTATCGCTGACTGAGGGCCAGGACAGCAGCACAGTGAGCGTGGTATCTCTGACTGAGGGACAGGGCAGCAGCACAGTGAGCCTGGTATCTCTGACCGAGGGACAGTGCAGCAGCACAGTGAGCCTGGTATCTCTGACAGAGGGACAGGGCAGTAGCACATTGAGCCTGGTATCTCTGACTGAAGGTAAAAAATGAGGTCTGCAGATGCTGGAGAGAGCCTGGTATCCCTGACTGAGGGACAAGGCAGCAGCACAGTGAGACTGGTATCTCTGACTGAGGGACAAGGCAGCAGCACAGTGAGCCTGGTATCTCTGACTGAGGGACAAGGGAGCAGCACAGTGAGCCTGGTATCTCTGACTGAGGGACAGGGCAGCAGCACAGTGAGCCTGGTATCACTGACTGAGGGACAGGACAGCAGCACAGTGAGCCTGGTATCTCTGACCGAGGGACAGGGCAGCAGCACAGTGAGCCTGGTATCTCTTACTGAGGGACAAGGCAGCAGCACAGTGAGCCTGGTATCTCTGACAGAGGGACAGGGCAGCAGCACAGTGAGCCTGGTATCTCTGACTGAGGGACAGGGCAGCAGCACATTGAGCCTGGTATCACTGACAGAGGGACAGGGCAGCAGCACAGTGAGCCTGGTATCTCTGACTGAGGGACAAGGCAGCAGCACAGTGAGCCTGGTATCTCTGACTGAGGGACAGGACAGCAGCACAGTGAGCCTGGTATCTCTGACTGAGGGACAGGACAGCAGCACAGTGAGCCTGGTATCTCTGACTGAGGGACAGGGCAGCAGCACAGTGAGTCTGGTATCTCTGGCTGAGGGACAGGACAGCAGCACAGAGAGCCTGGTATCTCCGACTGAGGGACAGGGCAGCAGCACAGTGAGCCTGGTATCTCTGACTGAGGGACAAGGCAGCAGAACAGTGAGCCTGGGATCTCTGACAGAGGGACAGGGCAGCAGCACAGTGAGCCTGGTATCTCTGACTGAGGGACAGGGCAGCAGCACAGTGAGCCTGGTATCTCTGACTGAGGGACAGGGCGGCAGCACATTGAGCCTGGTATCACTGACAGAGGGACAGGGCAGCAGCACAGTGAGCCTGGTATCTCTGACTGAGGGACAAGGCAGCAGAACAGTGAGCCTGGGATCTCTGACAGAGGGACAGGGCAGCAGCACAGTGAGCCTGGTATCTCTGACTGAGGGACAGGGCGGCAGCACATTGAGCCTGGTATCACTGACAGAGGGACAGGGCAGCAGCACAGTGAGCCTGGTATCTCTGACTGAGCGACAGGGCAGCAGCGCAGTGAGACTGGTATCACTGACTGAGGGACAAGGCAGCAGCACACTGAGACTGCTATCTCTGACTGAGGGACAGGGCAGCAGCACAGTGAGCCTGGTATCTCTGACTGAGGGACAGGGCAGCAGCACAGTGAGCCTGGTATCTCTGACTGAGGGACAGGACAGCAGCACAGTGATCCTGGTATCTCTGACTGAGGGATAGGGCAGCTGCACAGTGAGCCTGGTAGCTCTGACTGAGGGACAATGCAGCAGCACAGTGAGCCTGGTATCTCTGTCTGAGGGACAGGGCAGCACCACAGTGAGCCTGGTATCTCTGACTGAGAGACAGGGCAGCAGCACAGTGAGCCTGGTATGTCTGACTGCGGGACAGGGCAGCAGCACAGTGAGCCTGGTATCTCTGACTGAGGGACAGGTCAGCAGCACAGTGAGCCTGGGGTCTCTGGCTGAGGGACAGGACAGCAGCACAGTGAGCCTGGTATCTCTGACTGAGGGACAGGGCAGCAGCACAGTGAGCCTGGTATCTCTGACTGAGGGACAAGGTAGCAGCACAATGAGCCTGGTACATATGACTGAGGGACAGGACAGCAGCACAGTGAGCCTGGTATCTCTGACTGAGGGACAAGGCAGCAGCACAGTGATCCTGGTATCTCTGACTGAGGGACAGGACAGCAGCACAGTGAGCCTGGTGTGTCTGACTGCGGGACAGGACAGCAGCACAGTGAGCCTGGTATCTCTGACTGAGGGACAGGGCAGCAGCACAGTGAGCCTGGTATCTCTGACTGAGGGACAGGTCAGCAGCGCAGTGAGCCTGGGGTCTCTGGCTGAGGGACAGGACAGCAGCACAGTGAGCCTGGTATCTCTGACTGAGGGACAGGGCAGCAGCACAGTGATTCTGGTATCTCTGACTGAGGGACAAGGCAGCAGCACAATGAGCCTGGTACATATGACTGAGGGACAGGGCAACACCACAGTGATCCTGGTATCTCTGACTGAGGGACAGGGCAGCAGCACAGTGAGCCTGGTATCTCTGACTGAGGGACAGGGCAGCAGCACAGTGAGCCTGGTAACCCTGACTGAGGGACAGGGCAGCAGCACAGTGAGCCTGTATCTCTGACTGAGGGACAGAACAGCAGCACAGTGAGCCTGTATCTCTGACTGAGGGACAGGGCAGTAGCACAGTGAGCCTGGTATCTCTGACTGAGGGACAGGGCAGCAGCACAGTGCGCCTGGTATCTCTGACTGAGGGACAGGACAGCAGCACAGTGAGCCTGGTATCTCTGACTGAGGGACAGAAAAGCAGCACAGTGAGCCAGGTATCTCTGACTGAGGGACAAGGCAGCAGCACAGTGAGCCTGGTATCTCTGACAGAGGGACAGGCCAGCAGCACAGTGAGCCTGGTATCTCTGACTGATGGACAGGGCAGCAGCACAGTGAGGCTGGTGTCTCTGACTGAGGGACAAGGCAGCAGCACAGTGATTCTGGTATCTCTGACTGAGGGACAGGGCAGCAGCACAGTGAGCCTGGTATCTCTGACTGAGGGACAGGGCAGCAGCACAGTGATTCTGGTATCTCTGACTGAGGGACAGGGCAGCAGCACAGTGAGCCTGGTATCTCTGACTGAGAGACAGGGCAGCAGCGCAGAGAGCCTGGAATCTCTGTCTGAGGGACAGGCCAGCAGCCCAGTGAGCCTGGTGTCTCTGACTGAGGGACATGGCAGCAGCACAGTGAGCCTGGTATCTCTGACTGGGGGACAGGACAGCAGCACAGTGAGCCTGGTATCTCTGACTGAGGGACAGGGCAGCAGCACAGTGAGACCGGTATCCCTGACTGGGGGGACAGGACAGCAGCACAGTGAGCCTGGTATCTCTGACTGAGGGACAGGGCAGCAGCCCAGTGAGCCTGGAATCTCTGACTGAGGGACAGGGCAGCAGCACAGTGAGCCTGGTATCTCTGACTGAGGGACATGGCAGCAGAACAGTGAGCCTGGTATCTCTGACTGAGGGACATGGCAGCAGAACAGTGAGCCTGGGGTCTCTGGCTGAGGGACAGGACAGCAGCACAGTGAGCCCAGTATCTCTGACTGAGGGACATGGCAGCAGCACAGTGAGCCTGTGGTCTCTGGCTGAGGGACAGGACAGCAGCACAGTGAGACTGGTATCTCTGACTGAGGGACAGGGCAGCAGCACAGTGCGCCTGGTATCTCTGACTGAGGGACAAGGCAGCAGCACAGTGAGCCTGGTATCTCTGACTGAGGGATAGGGCAGCAGCACAGTGAGCCTGGTATCTCTGACTGAGGGACAAGGCAGCAGCACAGTGAGCCTGGTATCATTGGCTGAGGGACAGGACAGCAGCACAGTGAGCCTGGTATCTCTGACTGAGGGACAAGGCAGCAGCACAGTGAGCCTGGTATCTCTGTCTGATGGACAGGGCAGCAGCACAGTGAGCCTGGTATCTCTGACTGAGGGACAGGGCAGCAACACAGTGAGCCTGGTATCTCTGACTGAGGGACAGGTCAGCAGCACAGTGAGCCTGGGGTCTCTGGCTGAGGGACAGGACAGCAGCACAGTGAGCCTGGTATCTCTGACTGAGGGACAGGGCAGCAGCACAGTGATTCTGGTATCTCTGACTGAGGGACAAGGCAGCAGCACAATGAGCCTGGTACATATGACTGAGGGACAGGACAGCAGCACAGTGAGCCTGGTATCTCTGACTGAGGGACAGGACAGTAGCACAGTGAGCCTGGTATCTCTGACTGAGGGACAGGGCAGCAGCCCAGTGAGCCTGGTATCTCTGACTGAGAGACAGGGCAGCAGCACAGAGAGCCTGGAATCTCTGTCTGAGGGGCAGGACAGCAGCACAGTGAGCCTGGTATCTCTGACTGAGGGACAGGACAGCAGCACAGTGAGACTGGTATCTCTGACTGAGGGACATGGCAGCAGCACAGTGAGCCTGGTATCTCTGACTGAGGGACAGGGCAGCAGCACAGTGAGCCTGGTATTTCTGACTGAGGGACAGGGCAGCAGCACAGAGAGCCTGGTATCTCTGACAGAGGGACATGGCAGCAGCCCAGTGAGCCTGGTATCTCTGACTGAGGGACAGGGCGGCAGCACAGTGAGCCTGGTATCTCTGACTGAGCGACAGGGCAGCAGCACATTGAGACTGGTATCACTGACTGAGGGACAAGGCAGCAGCACAGTGAGACCGGTATCCCTGACTGGGGGGACAGGACAGCAGCACAGTGAGCCTGGTATCTCTGACTGAGGGACAGGGCAGCAGCCCAGTGAGCCTGGAATCTCTGACTGAGGGACAGGGCAGCAGCACAGTGAGCCTGGTATCTCTGACTGAGGGACATGGCAGCAGAACAGTGAGCCTGGTATCTCTGACTGAGGGACATGGCAGCAGAACAGTGAGCCTGGGGTCTCTGGCTGAGGGACAGGACAGCAGCACAATGAGCCTGGTATCTCTGACTGAGGGACAGGGCAGCAGCACAGTGAGCCTGGTATCTCTGACTGAGGGACATGGCAGCAGCACAGTGAGCCTGGTATCTCTGACTGAGGGACAAGGCAGCAGCACAGTGAGCCTGGTATATATGACTGAGGGCCAGGACAGCAGCACAGTGAGCCTGGTATCTCTGACTGAGGGACAAGGCAGCAGCACAGTGAGCCTGGTATCTCTGACTGAGGGACAGAGCAGCAGCACAGTGAGCCTGGTATCTCTGAGTGAGGGACATGGCAGCAGCACAGTGAGCCTGCGGTCTCTGGCTGAGGGACAGGACAGCAGCACAGTGAGCCTGGTATCTCTGACTGAGGGACAGGGCAGCAGCACAGTGCGCCTGGTATCTCTGACTGAGGGACAAGGCAGCAGCACAGTGAGCCTGGTATATATGACTGAGGGACAGGACAGCAGCACATTGAGACTGGTATCACTGACTGAGGGACAAGGCAGTAGCACAGTGAGCCTGGTATCTCTGACTGAGGGATAGGACAGCAGCACAGTGAGCCTGATATCTCTGACTGTGGGACAAGGCAGCAGCACAGTGAGCCTGGTATTCTGACTGAGGGACAGGACAGCAGCACAGTGAGCCTGGTATCTCTGACTGAGGGATAGGGCAGCTGCACAGTGAGCCTGGTAGCTCTGACTGAGGGACAATGCAGCAGCACAGTGAGCCTGGTATCTCTGTCTGGGGGACAGGGCAGCACCACAGTGAGCCTGGTATCTCTGACTGAGGGACAGGGCAGCAGCTCAGTGAGCCTGGTATCTCTGACTGAGGGACAGGACAGCAGCACAATGAGCCCGGTATCTCTGACGGACAGGACAGCAGCACAGTGAGCCTGGTATCTCTGACTGCGGGACAGGTCAGCAGCACAGTGAGGCTGGTGTCTCTGACTGAGGGACAAGGTAGCAGCACAGTGAGCCTGGTATCTCTTACTGAGGGACAGGACAGCAGCACAGTGAGCCTGGTATCTCTGACTGAGGGACAGGGCAGCAGCACAGTGATTCTGGTATCTCTGACTGAGGGACAAGGCAGCAGCACAGTGAGCCTGGTATCTCTGACTGAGGGACAGGGCAGCAGCACAGTGAGCCTGGTATCTCTGACTGAGGGACAAGGCAGCAGCACAGTGAGCCTGGTATCTCTGACTGAGGGACAGGGCAGCAGCACAGTGCGCCTGGTATCTCTGACTGAGGGACAAGGCAGCAGCACAGTGAGCCTGGTATATATGACTGAGGGACAGGACAGCAGCACAGTGAGCCTGGTATCTCTGACTGAGGGACAAGGCAGCAGCACAGTGAGCCTGGTATCTCTGACTGAGGGACAGGGCAGCAGCACAGTGAGCCTGGTATCTCTGACTGAGGGACAAGGCAGCAGCACAGTGAGCCTGGTATCTCTGACTGAGGGATAGGGCAGCAGCACAGTGAGCCTGGTATCTCTGACTGAGGGACAAGGCAGCAGCACAGTGAGCCTGGTATCATTGGCTGAGGGACAGGACAGCAGCACAGTGAGCCTGGTATCTCTGACTGAGGGACAAGGCAGCAGCACAGTGAGCCTGGTATCTCTGTCTGATGGACAGGGCAGCACCACAGTGAGCCTGGTATCTCTGACTGAGGGACAGGTCAGCAGCACAGTGAGCCTGGGGTCTCTGGCTGAGGGACAGGAGAGCAGCACAGTGAGCCTGGTATCTCTGACTGAGGGACAAGGCAGCAGCACAGTGAGCCTGGTATGTCTGACTGCGGGACAGGGCAGCAGCACAGTGAGCCTGGTATCTCTGACTGAGGGACAGGGCAGCAGCACAGAGAGCCTGGTATCTCTGACTGAGGGACAGGGCAGCAGCACAGTGAGCCTGGTATCTCTGACTGATGGACAGGGCAGCAGCACAGTGAGCCTGGTATCTCTGACTGAGGGACAGGCCAGCAGCACAGTGAGCCTGGTATCTCTGACTGATGGACAGGGCAGCAGCACAGTGAGCCTGGTATCTCTGACTGAGAGACAGGGCAGCAGCACAGTGAGCCTGGTATCTCTGACTGAGGGGGAGGGCAGCAGCACAGAGAGCCTGGAATCTCTGTCTGAGGGACAGGCCAGCAGCCCAGTGAGCCTGGTATCTCTGACTGAGGGACATGGCAGCAGCACAGTGAGCCTGGTATCTCTGACTGGGGGACAGGACAGCAGCACAGTGAGCCTGGTATCTCTGACTGAGGGACAGGGCAGCAGCACAGTGAGACCGGTATCCCTGACTGGGGGGACAGGACAGCAGCACAGTGAGCCTGGTATCTCTGACTGAGGGACAGGGCAGCAGCCCAGTGAGCCTGGAATCTCTGACTGAGGGACAGGGCAGCAGAACAGTGAGCCTGGTATCTCTGACTGAGGGACATGGCAGCAGAACAGTGAGCCTGGGGTCTCTGGCTGAGGGACAGGACAGCAGCACAGTGAGCCCAGTATCTCTGACTGAGGGACATGGCAGCAGCACAGTGAGCCTGTGGTCTCTGGCTGAGGGACAGGACAGCAGCACAGTGAGACTGGTATCTCTGACTGAGGGACAGGGCAGCAGCACAGTGCGCCTGGTATCTCTGACTGAGGGACAAGGCAGCAGCACAGTGAGCCTGGTATCTCTGTCTGATGGACAGGGCAGCAGCACAGTGAGCCTGGTATCTCTGACTGAGGGACAAGGCAGCAGCACAGTGAGCCTGGTATCATTGGCTGAGGGACAGGACAGCAGCACAGTGAGCCTGGGGTCTCTGGCTGAGGGACAGGACAGCAGCACAGTGAGCCTGGTATCTCTGACTGAGGGACAGGGCAGCAGCACAGTGATTCTGGTATCTCTGACTGAGGGACAAGGCAGCAGCACAATGAGCCTGGTACATATGACTGAGGGACAGGACAGCAGCACAGTGAGCCTGGTATCTCTGACTGAGGGACAGGACAGTAGCACAGTGAGCCTGGTATCTCTGACTGAGGGACAGGGCAGCTGCCCAGTGAGCCTGGTATCTCTGACTGAGAGACAGGGCAGCAGCACAGAGAGCCTGGAATCTCTGTCTGAGGGGCAGGACAGCAGCACAGTGAGCCTGGTATCTCTGACTGAGGGACAGGACAGCAGCACAGTGAGACTGGTATCTCTGACTGAGGGACATGGCAGCAGCACAGTGAGCCTGGTATCTCTGACTGAGGGACAGGGCAGCAGCACAGTGAGCCTGGTATTTCTGACTGAGGGACAGGGCAGCAGCACAGAGAGCCTGGTATCTCTGACAGAGGGACATGGCAGCAGCCCAGTGAGCCTGGTATCTCTGACTGAGGGACAGGGCGGCAGCACAGTGAGCCTGGTATCTCTGACTGAGCGACAGGGCAGCAGCACATTGAGACTGGTATCACTGACTGAGGGACAAGGCAGCAGCACAGTGAGACCGGTATCCCTGACTGGGGGGACAGGACAGCAGCACAGTGAGCCTGGTATCTCTGACTGAGGGACAGGGCAGCAGCCCAGTGAGCCTGGAATCTCTGACTGAGGGACAGGGCAGCAGCACAGTGAGCCTGGTATCTCTGACTGAGGGACATGGCAGCAGAACAGTGAGCCTGGTATCTCTGACTGAGGGACATGGCAGCAGAACAGTGAGCCTGGGGTCTCTGGCTGAGGGACAGGACAGCAGCACAGTGAGCCTGGTATCTCTGACTGAGGGACAGGGCAGCAGCACAGTGAGCCTGGTATCTCTGACTGAGGGACATGGCAGCAGCACAGTGAGCCTGGTATCTCTGACTGAGGGACAAGGCAGCAGCACAGTGAGCCTGGTATATATGACTGAGGGCCAGGACAGCAGCACAGTGAGCCTGGTATCTCTGACTGAGGGTCAAGGCAGCAGCACAGTGAGCCTGGTATCTCTGACTGAGGGACAGAGCAGCAGCACAGTGAGCCTGGTATCTCTGAGTGAGGGACATGGCAGCAGCACAGTGAGCCTGCGGTCTCTGGCTGAGGGACAGGACAGCAGCACAGTGAGCCTGGTATCTCTGACTGAGGGACAGGGCAGCAGCACAGTGCGCCTGGTATCTCTGACTGAGGGACAAGGCAGCAGCACAGTGAGCCTGGTATATATGACTGAGGGACAGGACAGCAGCACATTGAGACTGGTATCACTGACTGAGGGACAAGGCAGTAGCACAGTGAGCCTGGTATCTCTGACTGAGGGATAGGACAGCAGCACAGTGAGCCTGATATCTCTGACTGTGGGACAAGGCAGCAGCACAGTGCGCCTGGTATCTCTGACTGAGGGACAGAGCAGCACAGTGAGCCTGGTATCTCTGGCTGAGGGACAAGGCAGCAGCACAGTGAGCCTGGTATCTCTGGCTGAGGGACAGGACAGCAGCACAGTGAGCCTGGTATCTCTGACTGAGGGACAGGGCAGCACACAGTGAGACTGGTATCACTGACTGAGTGACAAGGCAGCAGCACAGTGAGCCTGGTATCTCTGACTGAGGGACAGGGTTCCAGCACAGTGAGCCTGGTATCTCTGAGGGACAGGGCAGCAGCACAGTGAGCCTGGTATCTCTGACTGAGGGGACAGGACAGCAGCACAGTGAGCCTGGTATCTCTGACTGAGGGTCAGGGCAGCAGCACAGTGAGCCTGGTATCTCTGACTGAGGGACAGGGTTCCAGCACAGTGAGCCTGGTATCTCTGAGGGACAGGACAGCAGCACAGTGAGCCTGGTATCTCTGACTGAGGGACAAGGCAGCAGCACAGTGAGCCTGGTATCTCTGACTGAAGGGACAGGACAGCAGCACAGTGAGCCTGGTATCTCTGACTGAGGGACAGGGCAGCAGCACAGTGAGCCTGTGGTCTCTGGCTGAGGGACAAGGCAGCAGCACAGTGTGCCTGGTATCTCTGACTGAGGGACAGGACAGCAGCACATTGAGCCTGGTATCTCTGACTGAGTGACAGGGCAGCAGCACACTGAGCCCGGTATCTCTGACTGAGGGACAGGGCAGCAGCACAGTGAGCCAGGTATCTCTGACTGGGGGACAAGGCAGCCGCACAGTGAGCCTGGTATCTCTGACTGAGGGACAGGACAGGAGCACAGTGAGCCTGGTATCTCTGACTGAGGGACAGGGCAGCAGCACAGTGAGCCTGGTATCTCTGACTGAGGGACAAGGCAGCAGCACAGTGAGCCTGGTATCGCTGACTGATGGACAGGACAGCAGCACAGTGAGCCTGGTATCTCTGACTGAGAGACAAGGCAGCAGCACTGTGAGCCTGGGATCTCTGACTGAGGGACAGGGCAGCCGCACAGTGAGCCTGGTATCTCTGACTGAGGGACAACGCATGACAGGGATGTTGTGTGTTTTGATGTTGTCTCTGAGTGAGCGAGCAAGGGGAGAGTGAGTGAACCTTCTGGATATCTTGCCTGGTACAGGCCACAAGCTGTGGGTCAGTGTCTCTGAGCACAGTGTCCTCACTGCAGCATCACAATGAGAGTTCCGAGGACTTTCTAATGGACAGCATTGATGGGCTGTAAGTTCTTGTCAGTGGATTGAAGATTGGCCGTAACGGTTTATGGAGCCTGGCACATATTGGATGTCTGTATGTGTGTGTGGGAGTGGGTTAGATTTGGCCAGTGCCCATGGAGCATCTGGTTTGCTCACAGCAGTTTGTCGGATAAGAAGCTCCGTATTAATTCGGCAAGATGTGCAGTTTGTAAGGTCACTCACAAGCAATAATCCCCCTTAATATGCAATTCATCGACGCCTGGCAAACATCTTGCCTCAATGCCCAAATTCTTGCTGAAGGTGGAACAAGTTGTTCCTGATACTATGGTCGGCCTCGCCGGACTCCTTGCACAATTCTAACATTCTCCTCACCATCGCCAACATTGTTTCGGTCTTGATACGATTCCACCCTATGTTTTGAGTTCCAAGAGTCTTTTCCCAGCATCCACAATCCTTTTTTTTTAAAATCGACCCTCTGCAGTGCGGGAAGAGGTCAGTCAGCCCATCACGTCTGCACCAACCCTCCAAAGTCTTTTCCACTCAGACCCACTCCCACCCACCCTCCACCCTATGCTTATAACCCCGTATTTACCACAGCTGACCTGCATATCCCTGGATATTTTAGGGCCACTTAGCATGGCCAATCACCTAACTAGCAACCTTTGTACTGTGCGAGGACACCACACAGACATGGGGAGAATGCATAGACTCCACACAGTCACCCAAGACTGGAATCAAACCCAGGTACCTTGCGCTGTGAGGCAGCAGTGCTCACCACTGATCCACTGTGCAGCCCCTTTGAATCCCTATAATTCAGAAATCTATCAACATTTATCTCATAAACAACTGAGCTTCCACACTTCTCTGGATGTAGAATTCCAAAGATCCTCAATTCACTGACTGAAGAAATTTCTCCTCATCTCAGAGTTGAATGGCCACCTGTTATGATCCAAGCTGATGTGACAACTGGTCAAGTCAGATTCCAAACTGAACTCTAGCTTGACTGATGATAAGCTGTGTTTTTTTTATTTAACATGGTGATCTTTCACTGAAACATAAGCACAAATGCTGCAATTTGGTTTGAACAATAAAACAGAAATTTATTACTTAAATGAAAAGACAAAACAAGTTATTTACATGTTTTTATTCACTCGTGGGATGTAGGTTTTGCTGGCTGGCCAGCATTTATTGCCTATTCTGAGTTGCCCTTGTGGCGGTGATAAGCTGCCTTCTTGAACTGCTGCAGTCCATGAAGTGTCGGTGGACCCACAATGCTGTCAGGGAGGGAGTTCGAGGATATAACACAATATGGAAGATTTCCAAACACATAGCAAAAAGAAAAGCCCATCTTTTACAACACCATCACTTTATAGTTCTCAAGTACCAGTAAACGTTCCTGTCACATCTATAGATTTAACTTAGATTTGATAGCCTTTCCCTCAATTATTCATACAATTGGTCTTAGACTTTATTATGTTCAAACATTTTGGAGTTCAAACTAAACACTTCTACTCTAGAATTTTCAACCTTTAACTCTTAGACTGAGATAACCTATTTCCTAACTGTACTGACCTAACTCTCCAGAAGAGATTGTTCTCTCATCTGACCCCAGCCATGTCTTCTTCAAACTGAAAATCAAAAGCTTTCGAATCTATGGGTTTTCAGAAGCAAAAATTCAATTATTGCTTCTTCTAAATCAAAAGTCTTTCTCTCCTTAATTGTAAAACTCTCACAATACAAATAAGCTCGCATCATCATCCCAGCTGCCAAATACTAGTTTAAAAATCCATGCTCCAGGTAAACTGACCCCTTTGTATTCATAGACCAAAATCTATATGTCATGACATCAAAATTGAAACTCTAAAATACATGATATTAATATATTTTATCACACAACTTCCACCTCACACCCCTTTATTTTGAGACGATGACTCATATTCACGATTCTGAAGCTGCTGTGATCTTTTCATAGCATCCCTACAATGCAGAAAGAGGCCATTTGACCTATCGAGTTTGCACCAACCCTCAGAATAGCATCCCACCCAGAGCCCGACCCTATTCCCATAGTCCCTCATTCACCTTGACCAATCCACCTAATCTGCACATCCCTGGACACTACAGACAATTTAGCACGGCCAATCCACCCTAACCTGCACATCCCTGAACACTATGAGTAATCTAGTATGGCCAATCCACCCTAACCTGCACATCCCTGGACACTATGGGTAATCTAGTATGGCCAGTGCACAGAATCTGCACATCCATGGACACTACAGGCAATTTAGTGTGGCCAATCCACTCTAACCTGCACATCTTTGGACTGCGGGAGGGAACTGGAGCATCCGACGGAAACCCACGCAGACATGCACAAACTCCACACAGATAGTGTCCCGAGGCTGGGATTGAACCTGGGTCCCTGGTGCTGTGAAGCAGCAGTGCTAACTACTGTACCTTTGTTATCCTAAAATCTATCCTGCCAAGCCCTTCAAGAATGTTTTACATTTCAAAGAGATCATCTCTCATACTCTAATCTTCAGAGAATATATGCCAAGTCGCGTCAATCTCTCCTCAAAGGACAATTGCCTGACTCCAGGCATCCCTGTCATGAACTTTGTTGCACTCCCTCAAAGTCAAAGATATCCTTCTGTAGTTAACGAGGCAAAAGCCTTGTCAAGGTCCTGTATACTTGTAGTAAGAGTTCCTTACTCTTATACTCCACTATTTTTGGATCCACTATTATTCATCATTAATATCAATGATTTGGATGAGAATATAGGAGGTATGGTTAATAAGTTTACAGATGACACCAAAATTGGTGTTATCGTGGACTATGATGAGTGTTACCTAAGAGTGCAGCAAGATCTTAATCAGATGGGCCTATGGCCCAAGAAGTGGCAGATGGAGTTTAATTTAGATAAATGTGAGGTGTTGCATTTTGTTCAGGCAAATCAGGGGACGACTTACACAGTTCATCGTAGGGTCCTGGGGAATGTTGTTGAACAGAGGACCGAGGGGTGCAGGTTCATAGTCCTTAAAAATGGCGTCACAGATAGACAGGCTGGTGAAGAAGGGTTTGGCATGCTTGAGCACAAGAGTTAGGATGTCATGTTGCGGTTGTACAGGACGTTAATGAGGCCACTTTTAGAATATTGCATACAATTCTGGTTGCCCTGCTGTAGGAATTATGTTTTTAAATTAGAAAGGGTACAGAAAAAAATTACCATGATGTTATCAGGACTAGAGTTATAAGGAGAAGCTGGATAGGCTGTTACTTTTTTCTCTGGAGCGCCGGAGTCTAAGGGGTGACATTTTAGAGGTTTATAAAATCATGAAGGAGGCATAGCTAAGGGTAGAGGAGTCCAAAACTAGGAGGCATAGGTTAAAGGTGAGAGGGGAAAGATTTAAAAAGGACCTAGGGGACAACTTTTTCACTCAGGGGATGGTGCATATATGGAATGAGCAGCCAGAGAAAGTGCTAGAGGCTGGTACAGTTACAGCATTTAAAAGACTTTTGGACAGGTACATTAATGGGAAAGTTTTAGAAGATTATAGGCCAAATGCAGGCAAATGGGACTAGTTCAGTTTTGGATACCTGGTCAGCATGGACGAGTTCGACCGAAGGATCTGTTTTCTTGTTGTATCACTCTATGACCCTAAAAACTAACATAACATTTGTAATAAAACCAACCCCATAACATTTGCCTTCTGAATTGCTTACTGTAGCTGCATGTTAACTTCCTGTGATTAACGTGCAGGTACACCCAGGTCCCTCTGAATACCAACATGCCTGAGTCCCTTATCATTTTAAAAAATATGCTGCTTTTCTGTTTTGCCTGCCAAAATGGATACCTTCACATTTCTGCATGTTATTTTCCATTAGTCACATGCTTGCTGCCTCTTTGCACCCATCTCACAAATGACTTGCCTATTTAGTTTTGTATTACCAGCAAACATGGATATGTTATACTTTGACCCTCATCTAAGTTATTAATATATTTTGCAACTATCTGAGCTTTCCAGCACTAAACCAAGTTTGTAAGCATCATTCCTGACTTAACTTTCCCTGTTTCTCTAAGATTGTACACTTGTTATCTCAAGACTTGATTATTCCAATAATCTCTTGAATAGTTTGTTGTCTACATAAACTGTTTTTTTTCTTTATTTCTTCCTAGGCTGTCGGCATCCCTGAAAGGCCAGCATCTTTCCCTGATTACCTGTACTCTCAAACTGAGTGGCTTACTCATGTCATTTCAGGGAGCATATAAGGGTCAACCACATTGCTGTGGGTCTAGAGTCACATGTCGACCAGATTGGGTAAGGATGGCAGTTTCCTTTGCATGTAGTGATTGTAATAAGGTCAGCCAGGTGGGCTTCATAGAATATGAGTTCTCTGACGGGGGCTGTTAACCTGATCCAATCAGGGCTGACAGAAACATGGTGAATGTCAGGGACATTGGGTTGCTGAATGCCTGACTCAGTGAGAGGCAGTGCTCTTGTCAAAGGTTCTGCATTTGTAAATAAAGGGTGATGCGTGATGGGATGCTGGCTTCTGAAGAGTAATTTCAATGGCTTTCGACTAAAATCCATGGTTATTTATGGCACCATTCCTGAGATAATAGTCCAGATTTATTGCCAGCTGGATTTGAACTCCTCTCCACAGAGTACAAGTATAGGACCCTCTTGAAACCTAGTCCAGTGATATTGCCATGACACACTGTTTCCCCAAAGCTCTGTTGCCTGTATTCTAACTCACACCAAGAGATATTCACTCATCACCACTATGCTCAGTGAGCTACATTAGATCCCAGTCAAGCAATGTCTCACTTTTTAAATGCTCATCCTTGCTTTCAAATACCCCTAACTCTTTCTTAACCTCTTACAGCCTAGATCCCTCCCTATCTCTTTAAACCCCTCCAGACCCTACACCCCTCCCTAACTCTGTAACCTCCTCCAGCCCCCTACACCTCTCCATATCTCTGTGGCCTTCAACAGGCCTGCATCCCTCCCTATCTCCAACACCTTCTCCAGCCCCCTTCACCCCTTCCTATCTCTGTGTCACCTCCTATAGACCCTACACATCTCCCTATCTTTGTCACCTCCTCCAGCCTCTACACCCTTCCCTATCTATGTAACTCCCTCCAGTCCATACATCCCTCCCTATCTCTGCCACCTCCTTCAGCCTCTCTTTATCACCTCCTCCAGCTCCTACATTCTTCGCTCTGTGCTATTACCCTAATGCATTTTGCATGGTATGGTCTGCCTGTACTGCATACAAACCAACACTTTTTACTGTACCTAGGGACATGTGACAATATTAAATCAAATCAAATCAAATCAAAAACATCCCTCCTTAACACTGTCACCTCATCTTAAACCCCTGAAATATCTGTGCTCCTTCAACAGTGGGTATCCTGTGCATTCTTAATTTTAAAAATTACACAACACCAGGTTATAGTCCAACAGGTTTATTTGAAAGTACAAGCTTTTGTAGCACTGCTCCTTCATCGGGTAGCTAGTGGGACAGGATCATAGGACACAGAATTTATAGAAAAAGATCAAAGTGTCATACAACTGATGCAATGTATTGAACAAATCTAAATTGCTGTTAAGTCTTTAATCACTTCGAATGGGGATGCAGGTTCCGATTGATTAATATGTAAATCCCAGAACCTCTTTCAAGTCACAGTCCTGAGATAGCTTAAGGTTTTATCAGTATATAGAGAAAAAAAGGTAACATCTCAGCTTAGACAATGCATTAAAGGTGTGAGGTTAGAGTCTGTCTGTATCCCAGTCTTGAGTCAGATTGGTTCTACTTCCAAAGTAGGAATTTATAAAATGTTACATTGACTGACTCTTTACAGATTGTGTGCTTTTTGAACAAAATAGAATGTATCTTCAAATACAAAGCTGCAAATGTAAATTCATCCTGTACACATGTCTGTGTTTGTGCGTGTGCGTGTGACAGAGAAAGAGAGAGAGAGTGTGTGTGGGATGGGGATGCAGGGGGAAGGTGTGGAGAGAGAGAGTGTGTGTGGGACAGAGGGAGAGTGTGTATGCGCTTGATAGAGTGTGCGCACAAGGGAGACAGAGTATATGCCTGTGAGAGGGTCTGCGCATGAGTGTGAGCATGTGTGTACGTGTCAGAGAGAGTCTGTGTGAGTGTGTGTGTGTGTCTGTGTGTAAGTGTGCTTGTGTGTGTGAGACAGTGTATGCTGTGATGGGGTCACCTGAATCCAAGATCCCAGGTTAGTCCTCCAAACATTGCACCTGCACCTTCATTCACCTCATTCTCTGCTCTGGATTTCTCTCTGGAAACTCTTCCACCTTTCTTTTCTTCTCTTAAAGCTTACTTGTTTGCCCTGCTTTTTGTCATATTTCCTGATATCTCATGCTGTGTCAAATTCTGTGCGATTATCACTCCTGTGAAATACCTTGAGGTACTTTAACACTATACAAATGCAAGTTGTTGTTGACTCTTTCACTCACTTCTGCTGTCACCATGAGCTGACAGTAATTTGACATGCTCCTTGGATGCTGCCTGACCTGCTGTGCTTTTCCAGCACCACTCTGATCTAAACTCTGGTTTCCAGCATCTGCCGTCCTCACTTTTGCTTAGTAATTTGACATGTCCTAATCCATCAGGTTAGCATGGTCACACTGGGCTGAATGGCCTCCTTCTGTGCTATAAAATCTTTCTGTACTTCTGTCTAATCCTTGCCCCTTTCCTCTTTCATGGTGTTAAATACTCAAGGTTAAATGCTGGTTAAACAGAGTTTGGTCCTATACTGTACTAAATTTGCACATGGCAAGATCCCACAATCAGTCTTTAGATAATGGCCTGATAATCAGGGTTTTTTGAGAGACTAACATCAGAATTGGAAACTATTGCATGATATGGCAGTCTGTGTTTATGTACTCATCATAATGAGGCAGTTGATGTATTGTCAATACTTCAATCCCTTTTGTACAAGAAATGCTGCTCATGTAATCAGAAAGCACAGAGCTGAGAAACCGCTTTAATTTTCAACCCTGATTAGTGCATACTGCACCTTGTAATCTAATGTGCAGGAACTGTAACAATTAGATCAAACATCTGCTGACAAACAGCGAACTTATTGCTGAAACCTTGACTGCTGTTTTAAAATTACTAAGTGCCTGAAATGCCAAGATTTTGGTAATGCATTCATGCATTCCTTTGTCCAGAATTTTAAGACATTAACTCATCTTCATTAAAACAATCTAGAAAGGAATTTCACATGAATACATTAATATATTCTTTACTGCAATCATACTGACAATTTCAAATTTTTACTCCCTTCCCAAAAGAAATTTGAGACAGAATGTCCTAAGGTTTCAAGTTATTATCACCAACTGGGGATTGGCCACTCTTTGTGATCACAAGGAGCTGAGCCTTCCAATATTACTCATTGACCAGCTATGTGATTGCTTTTTCTTCAACTTGAAGCAGTTTTGAAAGTATATCAACACTAAACCAATGGTGTAACTCAGGAGTCAGATTGGCAAGAGCTGTGAAAGCGTGACAAGGACAATAGATGAAAAGCAGGGAGAATGAGAAGTTGAAGGAAATCAGAATTCATAAGAATGTTGAACTGGAGAAAGTTGATAAATCCCCATAACCTTATCCCAGAGTGTTGAAGGAGGTGACTATAAAGATAGTCAAATGTGTTGGTGATTATCTTTCAAACTTCTACAGATTCTGAAATGATTTCTGTGGATTGGAAAGTAGCAAATGTCACCCCACTATTTAAGAAGGAAGTGATAGAGAAAACAGCCTTACACCGGTAGTAGGGAGAATGCTAGAACTTTTTAATAAAGAATGGCATAAATAGACAGCTGGTTTGTAATGATATATTGGGCATAGTCAGCCTGGATTTGCAAAAGGGACATTGTATTTGATTAACATGCTGGAGTTCTTTGAAGATGTTATGAGCAAAAATGTTAAAGGAGAGACAATGTATGTCGTGTACTTAGATTTTCGGTAGGCTTTTGATAAAATCCCCCACAGGAGGCTGATTAGAATAATTAAAGCACACAGGATAAAAGCTAATGTACAGGCATGGATTAATGATTGGCCAACAGACAAAAAATAGAGTGTCAGAATAAATGGGTCAGTCTAACATGGATAGCTTGTGACTAATGGGGTACTGCGAGGATCAATACTTGGGCCCCAACTGTTCACATGATATATATCAATGATTTGGAGGTGGGGACCAACTATAATATTTCCAAATTTGCAGATTATACAAAGCTGAATGAGAATGTGTGTGGTGAGGTTGATATAATCTGGCTTCAGAATATTTAGACAGACTTAGTGAATAGGCTAGAACTCAGGCGACTGACTGTGTGGAGTTTGCATGTTCTCCCCGTGTCTGCATGGGTTTCCTCCGGGTGCTCCGGTTTCCTCCCACACTCCAAAGATGTGCAGGTCAGGTGAATTGGCCATGCTAAATTGCCAGTAGTGTTAGGTAAAGGGGTAAATGCAGGGGAATGGGTGGGTTGCGCTTTGGCGGGTCGGTGTGGACTTGTTGGGCCGAAGGGCCTGTTTCCACACTGTAAGTAATCTAATCTAATCTAAAAAAAACATAGCACATGGAATATAATTTGGAAAATTGTGAGGTTATACACTTTGGTAGGAAAAATAGATTTCCAGAGTGTTTCTTAAATCGTGAGAGGTTGGAAAATGTAAATGTACAAATGGACTTGGGTGTCCTTGCTAATAAGTCACTGAAGGCTAACATGCAGGTAAAGCAAGCTATTCAGAAGGCTAATAAAATGTTAGCCTTTATTCCAAGAGTAGTGAAGTCTTGCTTCAATTGTGCAGAGCTTGGTTAGACTGCATCTGGAGAACTGTGTGCAGTTTTGGTTGCCTTTATCCCAGGAAAAATATTGTCATAGAGGGAGTGCAACCGAAGTTCGCCAGACTTGTTCCTGGGATGGCGGGACTATCTTTACAAAGAGAGATTGGGCAAATGGGCCAATATTCTCTAGAACTTCAAAGAATGAGTCGTGATCTAATTGAAATTTACAAAATACTGAAAGGAATAGACAGGGTAGCTTCAGGTAAAATGTTTCCCCTGGTTGGGGGCACAATTTAAACATAAGGGGGATGCCACATAAGTCCAAGGTGAGGAGAAATTATTTTACTCAGAGGGTTGTGAATCTTTGGAATTCTCTACACAAGAGGGTTGTGAAGATCAGTCTTTGAGTATGTTTAAAGTAGAGACTGATAAATTTCTGATTACTAGTGGCATAAAGGATTTAGGGATAGGTTGAGTGAAATGCATTGAAGTGTTTGCTCAGCCATGATTGCATTGAATGGCAGGGCAAGTTCGACGGGCTGAATGGCCCACTGCTGTTCCTTTGTTCTGACATCAAAAATAAGAAGAAATGAAGGAAATCCATTTGCTCTCCTTCCATAATACTAACTGTATCATCTCTAGCTGTTTCCCAAATGATTTTAGTGCCCTGGTCTTAATCAGTCTTTTGGAAATCTTGTAGCCATTCAGTGCAAAGAAATGTTTCCCTGGCACCTGTTCTAAACTTGCCATTTACAAACATGAATCTTTACCCTCTTTTAATCTGGTGGCTTATCTGAAACAAATATTGTGGCTTTCCTTTCTCTATCCTCAGTATCTTAGGTTCCTTTATAAAGTTCCCTCTGAGTCAATGATTTTCTGAGCTCCACCTCATCCTTCCAGCACGAGGGATCAGCTTCATTGCTTTCCTCTGCACTGACTCCCTAAGCTGGACCATGTATGTCTTGGTAAGCTGCTACATGTTCAGCTGTCAAGTAATCGCAATGCAGTGTTAATCTGAGTTTTAAGTATTTCCCAGGTAGTCTACTAATAGCTTTTTGAACAAATTTGACATTTTAGCAAAGCGCTGATTGTGCCCTCTAAATCTTAACTGAAACTTGGAAGCTGGTGTACAGGACTCAGTATATGGACCATTGTTCCGGTCCAGCTGCAAAGATGTTTTCATTGGGCTTTCACTTGCTGGAGTTTTGGTTGAAGACCGCTATCACAGATGGTGCAGCAGAGTCACAAGGTCAGAGATGCATGTTAAAAACACTGCGTATGAGACTGAAAGCAAAGATGAACAAGTCAATGCGCAGTTTTACATTAACAATATTCTTCAATGAGGTGGGACAACTTGAATTGAATATATCTCTCTCCAGAAACACATTTTTGGGGGAAAAAAGTTTGGTATAGTGCTCTTCAAATAAGAAATTACAAATTTATGTTGTATTTTGATGGCTCCATAGATACCACCATATCAGTTCTCTCAGCCTGAAAAGGTTCAGTTGGATGGTTTTCGTGACAGATCTATCATCGCAAAGCTCTTATTTCTGAAATTGTTCCTCTTCCCAAATCTTGATACTAATCCTGGCTTTCCAACTCCATTAAAACATCAGTACCAGGCAAGTGCTTGAGATCTGACTGCTGCTGAGTACCTTTAAAACATTCTATGGGTAAGCTTTTCTCACCTTACCTCGACTTTTCCATGCTATCTTCCCTATGTGTTGCAATATACTATGGCCCTTGGATTAAAATATGTTTATGATGGCCTCAGCCTTGATGAATGATATTTTTTCCCTTATTACATACCTTCACGTCCATTGATACAACTTTGTTAAAGTCTCCTGCTAGTGGAAGACTCACTATGGGGTGTGATATTGTCCTCCTTTTTTTAAATATCTAATTTATCACTGATCTCTTCTTTAGGTTTACTGTACTCTTCATCCCTTACTCCTGAACCCCTCAGTAGGATTCTTAGCCTTTGAAAAGGTTGATGGGCAAATAACTAATATAATTTTAGATATTAAGCCTTTTTCACCTTTCAACTTTTGTCAAGTGGCAGATGGAGTTTAATTCAGATAAATGTGAGGTGCTGCATTTTGGGAAAGCAAATCTTAGCAGGACTTATACACTTAATGGTAAGGTCCGAGGGAGTGTTGCTGAACAAAGAGACCTTGGAGTGCAGGTTCATAGTTCTTGAAAGTGGAGTCGCAGGTAGATAGGATAGTGAAGAAGGCGTTTGGTACGCTTTCTTTTATTGGTCAGAGTATTGAGTACAGGAGTTGGGAGGTCATGTTACGGCTGTACAGGACATTGGTTAAGCCACTGTTGGAATATTGCGTGCAATTCTGGTCTCCTTCCTATCAGAAAGATGTTGTGAAACTTGAAAGGGTTCAGAAAAGATTTACAAGGATGTTGGAGGGTCTGAGCTATAGGGAGAGGATGAACAGGCTGGGGCTGTTTTCCCTGGAGCGTCGGAGACTGAGGGGTGACCTTATAGAGGTTTACAAAATTATGAGGGGCATGAATAGGGTAAATAGACAAAGTCTTTTCCCTGGAGTCGGGGAGTCCAGAACTAGAGGGCATATATTTAGGGTGAGAGGGGAAAGATATAAAAGAGACCTAAGGGCAACTTTTTCACGCTGAGGGTGGTACGTGTATGGAATGAGCTGCCAGAGGAAGAGGTGGAGGCTGGTACAATTGCAACATTTAAGAGGCATTTGGATGGGTATATGAATAGGAAGGGTTTGGAGGGATATGGGCCCGGTGCTGGCAGGTGGGACTAGATTGGGTTGGGATATCTGGTTGGCATGGACAGGTTGGACCGAAGGGTCTGTTTCCGTGCTGTACATATCTATGACTCAATGACTCTATAATATTTTGATTAGAGAATTTGGATATTGTTCAAGGAACACAATAATGTTTAGATTGTGTAAATTGTAAATCTACTGACCCTCCAAAAACGGTTGTCTTGTGTACCAAGTACAGTTTCATTTGAGCCTTTTCATAGACAGCCTGCTCAACAGCAAAGATATTCACTTGACATGATGTCTATGCTGATAAAGTGTTTTACACGAGCTACTTACAGAGAATCGTCACTCCTTTTAGTGAGAGCAGCCATTTAGGCACAAAGGCTGCTGGGAATGAATATTTGTGCAAGAATATTTTTAATGGCTTCTGACATATGTCACAAAAATGTGTTTCTTTCTGAAAACACAATCTAAATGTTGTTCTCCCTTTACATTGGCATTCTTGTGAATTGTCCTATTAAGTGCAAGATGAAAAGCATTGCCAAAATCCACCTTTTCAGCAATACTGTCCTCGCAAATTTGTGACTATGTTGACCTTAAAGCCAGGGCAGAAAGCCATTGTCATCAGAGAAATAGATCCACCAGATCCAATATTGCCAGAATGCCTGAGGAGACATTCAGTAGGACCATAAGATCATTAGACATAGGAGCAGAAATTAGGCCATTCAGCCCATTGAGTCTGCTCCATCGTCCAATCATGGGTGATAAGTTTCTCATCCCCATTCTCCTGCTCTTTCCCCATAACCCTTGACCCCCTTGATACACAAAAACCTATCTATCTCAGAGGAACAGGAAATTATTGATCTTTCTTGAGCCAAGAAATGAAACTGACTATGGACACCTATACATGTACTGCATAGTGCACTGAGTAGGATATGATAATTCCAGACATGGGACAACATTCTTATCCTAACTTTGAATACAAGCAGATGAGGATAATCAGAGTTACAGATTCTTTAAATTCACTTGTGGGGCATGGGTGTCACTGGCTGGGCTGAGAGTTATTGTCCGCACCTAATTGCCCTCTTGAGAAAGTGGTGGTGAGCTGCCTTCATGAACTGCAACAGTCCATATACTGTTAGGGAGGGAATTCCAGGATTTTGACCCAGTAACGCTGAAGGAACAGTGATATATTTCAGGGATCAGTGTTGGGACCGCAATTATTTACAATTTACATAGAATGATTTGGAATTGGGGACCACGTGTAGTATGTCAAAGTTTGTGGATGATACTAAGATGAGTGGTACAGCAAAGTGTGCAGAGAACTGTGAAACTTTGCAGAAGGATATAACTAGTTAAGTGAGTGGGCAAAGGTCTGGCAGATGGAGTACAATGTTGATAAATGTATCCATTTTGGTAGGAATAACAGTAAAAAGGACTATTATTTGGACAGTAAATCTTGTAGCGTGCTGCTGTGCAGAGGGACCTGGGTGTCCTTGTGCATGAATTACAGAAGGTTGGTTTGCAGGTGCAACAGGTAATTAAGGCGGCAAATGGAATTTTGTCTTTCATTGCTAACGGGATTGAGTTTAAAAGAAGGGGGGGGGGGGGGGGGGGGGGGGGGGGGGGGGGGTTATGTTGCAGCTGTACAAGGTGCTGGTGAGGCCATACCTGAACTTGGTTGGTTACAGAGTTGAGGGGGTTGGCCTATGAGGAGACACTGAGTTGACTGGGATTATATTCATTGGAATTTAGAAGAATGAGGGGGGATCTCACAGAAACATATAAAATTATGAAGGGAATAGATAAGATAGGAGCAGGGAGGATGTTTCCACTGGTGGGTGAACTAGAACAAGAGGGTATAGCCTCAAAATTAGGGGGAGCAGGTTTAGGACTGAAATAAGGAGGAACTTCTTCACCCAAAGGGTTGTGAATCTGTGGAATTCCCTGTCCAGTGAAACGGTTGAGGCTTCCTCAATGAATGTTTTTAAAGTTAAGATCAATAATTTTTTGAACTGTAAAGGAATTAAGGGTTATGGTGAGAGGGTGGATAGGTGGAGCTTAGGCCATGAAAAAATCTGCCATGATCTAATTGAATGGTGGAGCGGGCTGGAAGATGGCCTACTGTTCCTGCTTCTTATGTTCTTATATAAGTCAGGATGGTGAGCAGCTTGGATGTGAACTTACAGGTGCTGGTGTTGCCATGTATCTGCTGCCCTTGTCCTTCCAGATGATAGTGGTAATGGGTTTGGGAAATGTGGTCTAAGGGTCTTTGGTGAATTTCTGCAATGCATCTTGTAGACAGTATACACTGCTGCTACTGAGTGTCAGTGGTAGAGAGAGGGGAAATTTGTAGTTGTGGTGCCAATTAAGTGGGCTGTTTTGTGCTAAGCTTCTTGAGTGTTATTCGAGCTGCACTCATCCAGGTACGTGGGGCGTATTCCATCACACTCCTGACTTGTGCCTTGTAGATGGTGGACAGGCTTTGGGGAGTCAGGAGGGGAGTTACTCACTGCAGTATTCCTAGCCTCTGACCAGCTCTTGTCGCAACTGTATTTACGCAACTGGCAAATCCAGTTGAGTTTCAGGTCAATGATAACCCCAGGATGTTGTTAGTGGGGAATTGAATGATGTTAACACCATTGAATATCCAGGGGCAGTGGTTAGATTGTCTTTTATTGGAGATAGTCATTACCTGGCATTTGTGTGGCATGAATGTTACTTGCCGCTTGTCAGTCCAAGCCTGGATATTGTCCAGATCTTGTTGCATTTGAACATGGACTGCTTCAGTATCTGAGGAGTTGTGAATGATGCTGAACATTGTGCAACCATCAGTGAGCATCCCCACTTCTGACCTTATGATGGAGGGAAGGTCATTGATGAAGCAGCTGAAGATGGTTGGGCCTAGGACACTACCCTGAGGGACTCCTGCAGAGATGTCCTGGAGCTAAAATAACTGACCACAACTGTCTCCCGATGTTTCAGTCATGACTCCAACCATTGGAGAGTTTGCTCCCTGATATCTATTGATGCCAGTTTTGCTTGGGCTCCTTGATGCTACACTCGGTTGAATACAGCCTTGATGTCAAGGGCCGTCCCTCTCCCCTCCCCTCTGGAATTCAGCTCTTTTGTCCATGTTTGAACCAAGGCTGTAATGAGGTCAGGAGCTGAGTGACCCCGGTGGAACCCAAACTGGGCGTCACTGAGCAGGTTATTGCTGAGCAGGTGCTGCTTGATAGCACAGTGGATGGCACCTTCCATCACTTTACTGATGATCGTGAGGAGACTGATGTGGTGGTAATTGATCAGGTTGGGTTTGTCCTGCTGTTTGTGTACAGGACATACCTGGGCAATCTCCCCCATTAGATTAGACTTACAGTGTGGAAACAGGCCCTTCGGCCCAACAAGCCCACACCGACCCGCCGAAGCGCAACCCACCCATACATTTACCCCTTACCTAACACTACGGGCAATTTAGCTTGGCCAATTCACCTGACCCGCACATCTTTGTGACTGTGGGAGGAAACCGGAGCACCCGGAGGAAACCCACGCAGACACGGGGAGAACGTGCAAACTCCACACAGTCAGTCGCCTGAGTCAGGAATTGAACCCGGGTCTACAGGCGCTGTGAGGCAGCAGTGCTAACCACTGTGCCACCGTGCCGCCCACGTCGGTTGGATGTCAGTGTTGTAACTGTATTGGACCAGCTTGGCTAGGGGAGCGGCAAGGTGGGGAGCACAAGCCTTCAGTACACTTGCTGGAATGTGGTCAGGGCCCTTAGTCTTTGCAGTATCCAGTGTCTCCAACTGTTTCTTGGTATCATGTGGAGGGAATCAAACTGGCTGCAGAGATGCTGGGGACCACTGGAGGAGGCCAAGATGGTCCATCCACTCGGCACTTCTGGCTGACATTGTTGTAAATGCATCAACTTTATCTTTTGTATTGATGTGCTGGGCTCCCCCATCACTGCGGATGGGGATATTTGCAAATGATCTCGACCTGTGGTGTTTGGACTTTGAGGGGGAATGGGAAATGGTGTGATAGTGATAATAATGATGTGAGACCATGCAAGACTGTGGAAGTAAGCAATAGTGAACAACTGGAAAATGTAGACCAAGTAGAGAAAAACTGGGGGAAGGGGTGTGATGCAGTGTAATGAGATTCATGTAAATCATAATGGTGTAACTTATCGCATGACTGACATCAGTGAGAGAGAAGACTTCAGTCTCAAATGACAATGTGAGGAGAGAGGTCTCAGAAACTATCCTACAGAGTCGTATTTGAGAATCTACTATGTGCAAATGGAAATGAAGGAGCATGATAGTAAGGAGGTGAAGAGTCTTACTTCTGGATAAGGGGAAAGTAATTACAGGACAGTGCAGACACCCACAGCCTGAAATACTCCACACAAGTGTCTCAACGTACAGCTATCAGCACTGGCTGAAAGCAAAAGGTAAAGCACATTGTCCTTCCGCATATCTGTTTCTCTTTAATAATTGTATTCTTAAAGTGTTTATCTCATCCCCTCTTCAATATCATGATTGCCTCAGTTTAATTAACCAATTGCAGTAATGCAGAGAACACCCATACTCACCTTTAGAATTGAAAATATTTCTTCTTCCCTTCATTTTATGCTTTCTTGTATTAATCCACATTAAATCCCCCACCCATTATTAATTCACTGTCCAATAGTCATTCGTGTCATTGAGTCTGGCATGGGGTGGCATGGTGGCTCAGTGGTTAGCCCTCCTGCTGCACAGTGCCTGGGACCTGGGTTTGATTCCTTCCTTGGGTGACTGTGAGGAGTTGGCATATTCTCCCCGTGTTTATGTGGGTTTCCTCCCGCAATCCAAAAGATGTGCAGGTCAGGTGAGTTGGCCATGTTAAATTGCCCGTAGTATTAGGTGCATTAGTCAGTGATAAATATAGGATAGGGGAATGGATCTGGGTGGGTTACTCTTCAGAGGTCGGTGTGGACTTGTTGGGCTGAAGGGCCTGTTTCCACACTGGGTAGGGAATCGAATCCTTTTATAACATGGAACATTCCTATTAAATCCTCCTTCTAGCTTTTCTGCTCCAATGAATCCAGCCTTAGTTTTCTGTTTCTGTTTTTCTATCCTTTACATCTTCCCACAAGATATATCTATTTCATTTTCTATCAGAACCAAGGGAATTGTCTATGTTTAAAAACAAATGGTCTTACCCTTCTAAGGTTAATACCACTTTAAAAAAAAATTACTGGAAGACGAAAATAATTATCTTGCTGAAATCAGACAATATTTATGCTCGAGATTGTGAATTCAGCTAATGTGTCGAGTTAGATATGAATACCTGTAGAGTGTGATTTATATTCTATGTGTGGGCTGGGCTGAGCAGTCACAAGCAGCAAAATTCAAAGTGAGTGATAGTCATACCACAGAGGGATATAAATTATGGGTAGTGAGTCTTCATAATGTATTCTGTTTCAATAACATGTTTATAATGTTGATAATCTTGCAGATTTCCTAATTTACACAGGAAGATGCTCGGGTGGCTGGGTCAGATACCAAATCCCAAAGTTCAGAGTAAACCTGCCTACACTGCTCCACTGGGAGATTTGCCTCCCATCTCAGAAGCTGTTGTCGGCAAACTGAGATTCCCCGGATGATTTTTAAGCTATATAGTTTAAACAATAATGTTGTAAATTAGCAGTCTGGTCAATTGGGTGACGATAAAGGAGGTTGTGCTGGGACTGGTGAGCTAAGAGCAATGTGATTGGTTGATAGGTCTGGGAAACAGAGGGGTGGGGGCTGAAGCCATGACCTTATTCCCTAGTGGGTCTCTAAATCTGCTTGTGGCTCCTGGCCCTGCAGAGGTGGGTTTGTCCCAGCCTCTCAGCCAGATCCGATTCCTATTTACCTAACCTGGAGTATTGTGTGCAGGTTTGATCTCCTCTGAGAAATGATGTTCTGGCGATTGAGGGAGTTCAGCAAAGGTTTGCCAGACTGATTCCTCCATAGGACTGACCTATGAAGAGAGACTGGATTAGTTAGGATTATATTCATTGGCATTTAGTAGAATGGGAGGTGGGGGTGGGGGGAATCCCATAGCAATTTATAAAATTCTAACAGGACTACACAGGAAGGATGTTCCCGATGACCAGCGAGTCCAAAACCAAAGGTCAAAGTCTAAGGGTATGGGGTAGACTATTTAGGACTGAAATGAGGAGAAATGTCTTTCCCCTGAGAGTGAAAGCCTGTGGAATTGTCTGTCATAGACAGCAGTTGAAGTCAAAACATTAAATATTTTCAAGAAGGAGTTGGATATAGTTCTTAGGGTTAAAGGGATCAAAGGGTTTGGGGAGAAAGTGGGAACAGATGATTAAGTTGGATGATCAGCTATGATCATGTTTACTGCTGGACTAGGTTTGAAGGGCTGAATGGTCTACTCGTATTTTCTGTGCTTCTATGTTTCCAACATATACTGACTTTTGATGTTACTCAGCATGGGAGCCTGGCATTCTCCCAGTGCCGCTATCAATCACTTTGTTTGATTGCTTGCCCATCATTCCCCCTCCCCAAATATTGCTCAGTAACAATCCTGGGTGCTTACCTCTCCTCCAGTTCTGAAATTGGTCCAACAATCAATCATGAAGCAAAGAGGCACCCTACAATCATACAGAGATGAAAGCCATTGATAGTAATATTAAACATGATTTTCTTTTCCTTACTAATCTGTTGATGAATGCTAATCTGGCAATTCTTCAAGTCTTTTCACAGGATCAAATGCACTTTAACAACCTATCTCATAATATTCTATGATTGTGGCTCAGCAATGGTTCCTCATATAACCTGGCTTTGATTTATAAATGGCACTGGAGAACATTTACGTTCAGAAATCAGGTCCCACGGTGATGATAAGAAAACCAATTTGAAAGAAATTCATTGGCTTGTATTCTTTTTTCAAACATACATTGAAAAGTCTTGATAATGGACTTTGGTTCATAGTGCAGGACAATACAAACAAATAACAAGAGTAGGCCACTCGGCCCTTTCAGCCTGTTCTGCCATTCAATAAGATTGCGGCTGATCTGATTTTAACCTCATCTCTACATTCCTGCGTATCCCCCGATAATCTTTCATCCCCCTTGGTCACCAAGGATCTATCTCCCTTCAACACATTGAAACATTCTACATCCACTGGCTTTTGAGGAAGGGAATTCCAAAGACTGTCAACCCTCAGAGAGAAAAAAACGTTTCCTCACTTCTATCTTAAGTGGGCAACTCCTTATTTTTAAACAATGACCCCTAATTCTAGATTCTTCCACAAGAGAGAGGCCAGGTGTCAGATATTTGGATCATTGGGATACCTTCTGGGGAAGATGGGACCTGTACATGAAGGAAGGGTTACACCTGATTTGGAGGGGCACCTATATCCAAGCAGGAGGTTTGCTAGAGCTCTTTGGGAGGGTTTAAACGAGATTGGCAGGGGGATGGGAACCGGAGCTCCAGATCCCAGGATGGAGTAACTAGTGAACAGCAGATATAGCGTGCAGAGAGTCTGTGAGGAGGGATAGATATTTGATAGGGCAAAGTTGCAGTCAGTGTGATGAGTCGAAGTGTCTATTTTAATGTAAGAAGTATCAGGAATATGGGTGATGAACTTAGAGCATGGATCAGTACTTGGAACTACGATGTTGTGGATATTATGGATACTTGGATGTCATAGTGAAGGAATGGTTGTTGGATCTTCCAGGGTTAGCTGTTTCAAAAGGAATAGAGGGGGAGTTAAAAGAGGTGGGTGAGTGGCATTGCTAATCAGGGACAGTGTCACAGCTGCAGAAAGGGAGGTGGTTGAGGACGGTTTGTCTACAGAGTCAGTATGGGTGGCAGTCAGAAACAGGAAAGGAGCAGTCACTTCATTGGGAGTTTTCCACAGACCCCCCCCCACCACTACCACCAATAGCAACAGAGACATCGAGGAACAAATTGGGAGGCAGATTTTGGAAAGGTGCAGAAGTAACATGGTTATTGTTATGGGTGACTTTAACTTCCCTAATTTTGATTGGAACCTCCTTAGTTTAAATAGTTTTGCTGGGGCAGTTTTTGTCAGGTGTGTCCAGGAAGGATTCCTAACTCAATATGTAGATAGGCCGACTAGAGGGGAGGCCATATTGGATTTGGTGCTTGGCAACGAACCAAGCCAGCTCTCAGATCTCTTGGTGGGAGAGCATTTCGGTGATAGTGATCACAACTCCATGCCCTTTACTATACTCATGGAGAGGGATAGGAGCAGACGGTATGGGAAAGTATTTAATTGGGGAAGGGGGAATTACTATGATATTAGGCAGGAACTGGGGCACCCATATTAGGAACAGATGTTCTCAGGGAAATGCATGACAGAAATGTGGAGGTTGTTTAGGGAGCACTTGCTGATTGTGCTGAACAGGTTTGTCCCTCTGAGGCAAGGAAGGGATGGTAGGGTGAAGGAACCTTGGGTGACAAGGGATGTGGAACATTTAGTCAAGAGGAAGAAGGAAGCTTAGTTAAGATTGAGGAGGCAATGATCAGACAGGGCTCCAGAGGGTTACAAGGTAGCCAGGAAGGAACTGAAGAATGGACATAAGAGCCAGAAGGGGACATGAAAAAGCTTTAGTGGGTAGGATTAAGGAAAACCCTAAGGCATTCTAGACTTGTGTGAGGAACAAGAGGATGGCCAGAGTCAGGGTAGGTAATCAGGGATAGTAGAGGGAACTTGTGCCTGGAGTTGGAGGACGTAGGGGAGGTCCTCATTGAATACTTTGCTTCAGTATTCGCTACTGAGAGGGACCTTGACATTTCTGAGGACAATGTGAAACAGACTGATATGCTCAAACAGGTTGATGTTAAGAAGGAGGATGTGTTGAAAACTTTGGAAAACATAAAGATAGATAAGTCCCCTGGACTAGATGGGATAGACCCAAGGTTGCTACAGGAAGTGAAGGAAGAGATATCCGCACCTTTGGCGATGGTCTTTGCATCCTCACTGTACACTGGAGCCGTGCCAGATGATTTGAGGGTGGCAAATGTTATTCCTTTGTAATCCAAGATGGAGGATGGGAAGATTTTCTGGCTGTAACAAGCTGCTCTTTTTTGGAGATACTTTAGGTGTTAGAGGTGATTTCCTCGAATTCTAGGGGCAACAATTACAGTTTTATATGCTGTATAAAACTGTATATTTTATATTTTACATTGTTTTGGAACTTTGGGGAAAAAACTCAAAAGCAACGACACATTTAGAAGGGAGAGGAACAGACAAGGGCAGCATATAGTCAGGTAATGCAGGAGAGAGAGAAAGAAACCTACACTGCTAACTGACACACAGTGAACCTGCGCAGTTACTGCCTTTGCTGTTTGAATTCATGTATCGCTGGACATCGGAGTGCGGTTGGGAAAATTAACAAACAGTGAAATTCTTAACTGATCTTGGAGGAACCTGTTTGGAAGAGGTCACAGCCCAAAAATAGATAAGTGAATAGTTTAAGTGTGACCTTACAGTAAGTGTGCAGTAGTGAGTAAGTAGTGAGTAGAGTGGGTCCTTTCTTGATTATATGTTTTATTGAGATATTTCTCTTGATTAAACTTAAAAATATAAGCTGTAAGCATTAAGAGAGCCTGGAGCAGTGTTTTGTATCAGAATAAGACAGTGCCATTTTCTGGGTCTGTAGATTGAAAGAAGCAAAAATGGCCTTGAGTAGAGTGATATGCTCTTCTTGTCGGATGTGGGACTTTAGGGAGCATTTACATGTTACTGAGAATTATATCTGCAATAAATGCCATTGGTTGCGAATCCTATCAGATTGAATGGATCAGTTGGAGAGATAGTTAGAGGCAATGAGGAATTTACAAGAGTAAGTGGATGTGATGGACGGCAGTTATAGGAGGGGAGAAAAGTTGCAGAGACAGTCACATGGATGGGTTAACTCCAGGAAAGGTAAGAGAGGTAGGTAGGTAGTGCAGGAGTCTTCTGTGGCTATCCCCATTTCAAACAAATATGCTGTTTTGGAAAATGTAGGGGGTGATGGAGTCTCAGGGGAATGTAGCACGAACAGCCAAGTAACTGGTACCAAGACTGGCTGTCATGCAATGAGGAGTATGTCAGGTTCCAAGAGATCAATTGTGTTAGGGGACTCGCTAGTCCGAGGTACAGACACATGTTTCTGTGGCCAGCATTGAAAGTCAGAATGCTGTGTTGCCTCCCTGGTGCCAGGATCAAGGATGTCTCAGAGAGGGTGTAGAATGTTCTCAAGGGGGAGAGGGGCCAGCAGGAGGTAATTGTACACATTGGAACCAATGACATCGGAAGGGAAAAGGTTGAGATTCTGAAGGGAGATTACAGAGAGTTAGGCAGGAATTTAAAAAGGAGGTCCTCGAGGGTAGTAATATCTGGATTACTCCCAGTGCTACGAGCTAGTGAGGGCAGGAATAAGAGGATAGAGCAGATAAATGCATGGCTGAGGAGCTGGTGTATGGAAGAAGGATTTACATTTTTGGATCATTGGAATCTCTTCTGGGGTAGAAGTGACCTGTACAGGAAGGACGGATTGCACCTAAATTGGAAGGAGACTAATGCACTGACAGGGAGATTTGCTAGAGCTGCTTGGGAGGATTTAAGCGAGTAAGGTGGGGGGTGGGATGGGACCCAGGGAGATAGTGAGGAAAGAGATCGATCTGAGATGGGTACAGCTGAGAACAGAAGTGAGTCAAACAGTCAGGGCAGGCAGGGATAAGGTAGGACTAATAAATTAAACTGCATTTATTTCAATGCAAGGGGCCTAACAGGGAAGGCAGATGAACTCAGGGCATGGTTAGGAACATGGGACTGGGATATCATAGCAATTACAAAAACATGGCTTAGTAATGGAAGGACTGGCAGCAAATGTTGCAGGATACAAATGCTACAGGAAGGACAGAAAGGGAGGCAAGAGAGGAGGGGGATTGGTGTTTTTGATAAGGGATAGAGGGAGGATATTCCCAGAAATACACCCAGGGAAGGTATTTGGTTTGAAGTGAGAAATAAGAAAGGGATGATCACCTTATTGGAATTGTATCATAGACCTCCTAATAGTCAGCGGGAAATTGAGAAACAAACTTGTAAGGAGATCTCAGCTATGTGTAAGAATAATAGGGTCGTTATGGTAGGGGATTTTAACTTTCCAAACATAGACTGGGACTGCCATAATGTTAAGGGTTTAGATGGAGAAGAATTTGTTAAGTGTGTACAAGGCAATTTTCTGGTTCAGTATGTGGATATACCTCCTAAAGAAGGTGCAAAACTTGACTTACTCTTGGGAAATAAGGCAGGGCAGGTGACTGAGATGTCAGTGGGGGAGCACTTTGGGGCCAGCGACCATAATTCTATTAGTTTTAAAATAGTGATGGAAAAGGATAGACCAGATCTAAAAGTTGAAGTTCTAAATTGGAGAAAGGCCAATTTTGATGGTATTAGGCAAGAACTTTCGAGAGCTGATTGGAGGCAGATGTTCGCAGGTAAAGGGACAGCTGGAAAATGGGAAGCCTTCAGAAATGAGATAACAAGAATCCAGAGAAAGTATATTCCTGTTTAGGGTGAAAGGGAAGGCTGGTAGGTATAGGGAATGCTGGATGATGAAAGAAATTGAGGGTTTGGTTAAGAAAAAGAAGGAAGATATGTCAGGTATAGACAGGATAGATCGAGTGAATCCTTAGAGTATAAAGAAAGTAGGAGTATACTTAAGTGGGAAATCAGGAGGGCAAAAAAGGGGACGTGAGATAGCTTTGGCAAATAGAGTTAAGGAGAATCCAGAGGGTTTTTACAAATACATTAAGGACCAAAGGGGAACGAGGGAGAGAATAGGGCCCCTCAAAGATCAGCAAGGTAGCTTTTGTGTGGAGCTGCAGGAGTTGGGGGAGATACTAAATGAGTATTTTGCATCAGTATTTACTGTGGAAAAGGATATGGAAGATATAGAATGTATGGAAATAGATGGTGACATCTTGCAAAATGTCCAGATTACAGAGGAGGAAGTGCTGGATGTCTTGAAATGGTTAAAAGTGGATAAATCCCCAGAATCTGATCAGGTGTACCCCAGAACTCTGTGGGAAGCTAGAGAAGGTGATTGCTGGGCCTCTTGCTGAGATATTTGTATCATCGATAGTCACAGGTGAGGTGCCAGAAGACTGGAGGTTGGCTAACGTGGTGCCACTGTTTTAGAAGGGCAGTAAAGACAAGCCAGGGAACTATAGACCGGTGAGCCTGACCTCGGTGGTGGGCAAGTTGTTGGAGGGAATCCTGAGGGACAGGATGTACATGTATTTGGAAAGGCAAGGACTGATTAGGGATAGTCAACATGGCTTTGTGCGTGGGAAATCATGTCTCTCAAACTTGATTGAATTTTTTGAAGAAGTAACAAAGAAGATTGAGGAGGGCAGAGCAGTGGATGTGATCTATATGGACTTCAGTAAGTCGTTCGACAAGGTTCCCAATGGGAGACTGGTTAGCAAGGTTAGATCTCATGGAATACAGGGAGAACTAGCTATTTGGATACAGAACTGACTCGAAGGTAGAAGACAGAGGGTTGTTTTTCACATTGGAGGCCTGTGACCAGTGGAGTACCACAAGGATCAGTGCTGGGTCCACTACTTTTCATCATTTATGTAAATGATTTGGATGTGAACATAAGAGGTGTAGGTAGTAAGTTTGCAGATGACAGCAAAATTGGAGGTGTAGTGTACAGTGAAGAAGGTTATCTCAGATTACAATGAAATCTTGATCAGATGGGCCAATGGGCTGAGGGATGGCAGATGGAGTTTAATTTAGATAAATGTGAGGTGCAGCATTTTGGGAAAGCAAATCTTAGCGGGACTTATACACTTAATGGTAAGGTCCTAGGGAGAGTTACTTAACAAAGAGACCTTGGAGTGGGGGTTCATAGCTCCTGGAAAGTAGAGTCGCAGGTAGATAGGATAGTGAAGAAGGCGTTTGGTATGCTTTCCTTTATTGGTCAGAGTATTGAGTACAAGAGTTGGGAGGTCATTTTGCAGCTGCATGGGACATTGGTTAAGCCACTTTTAGAATATTGCGTGCAATTCTTGTCTTCCTATCGTTAAGGATGTTGTGAAACTTGAAAGGGTTCAGAAAAGATTTACAAGGATATTACCAGGGTTGGAGGAATTAAGCAATAGAGAGAGGTTGAGTAGGCTGGGGCTGTTTTCCCTGGAGCATCGGAGGCTGAGGGGGTGACCTTATCGAGGTTTATAAAATCATGAGGGGCGTGGATAGGACAAATAGACAAATTTTTTTCCCTGAAATCGAGGAGTCCAGAACTAGAGAGCATAGGTTTATGGTGAGAAGGTAAAGAAATAAAAGAGACCTAAGGGGCAACTTTTTCACACAGCGAGTGGTACGTGTATGGAATGAGTTGCCAGAGGATGTGGTGGAGGCTGGTACAATTGCAACATTTAAGAGGCATTTGGATGGGTATATGAATAGGAAGGGTTTGGAGGGATATGGGCCCGGTGCTGGCAGGTGGGACTAGATTGGGTTGGGATATCTGGTTGGCATGGACGGGTTGGACCGAAGGGTCTGTTTCCATGCTGTACATCTCTATGACTCAATGACTGTAAGATAGGGAATAGGGATAATCCTGAGAATTACAGACCAGTCAGTCTTCAGTCTCTCGTTGGTAAATTGTTGAAGAGGGTTCTGAGAGACAGGATTTATGATTACTTGGAAAACCATAGTCTGATTAGAGATAGTCAGCATGGCTTTGTGAGGGGCAGATTATAACACACGAACCTTCCTGAATTCTTTGAGGATGTGACAAAACACATTGATGAAGGTGGAGCAGTGGATGTGATTACATGGATTTTAGCAAGGCATTTCATAAGGTTCCCCATGGTAGGCTCATTCAGAAAGTAAGGAGGCATGGGATACAGGGAACTCTGGCTGTCTGGATACAGAATTGGCTGGCCCATAGAAGACAGAGGGTGGTGGTAGATGGAAACTATTCAGCCTGGAGCTCGTTGACGAGTGGTGGTCCACAGGGATTGGGTCTGGCACCTCTGCTCTTTGTGATTTTTATAAATGACTTGATTAAGGAAGTGGAAGGGTAGGTTATTAAGTTTGCTGATGACACAAAGGTTGGTGAATAGTGTGGAAGGCTGTTGTAGGTTGCAGTGTGACATTGACAGGATGCAGAACTGGGCTGATAAGTGGCAGATGGAGTTCAACCTGGAAAAGTGTGAAGTGATTCATTTTGGAAGGTTGAATTTGAAAATACAGAATACAAGATTATAGATCAGACGTTTGGCAGTGTGGAGGAACAGTGAGATCATAAGGTCCATGTCCATGGATCCCTCAAATTTGCTACCCAAGTTGATAGGGATGTCAAGAAAGCGTATGGTGTGTTGGCTTTCACTAGCTGGGGATTGAGTTTAAGAGCTGTTTGGTTATGCTGCAGCTCTTTAGAGCCCTGCTTAGACCACTCTTGGAATATTGTATTCAGTTCTGGGCACCTCATTATAGCAAGGATGTGGAAGTTTTCGAGAGGGTGCCGAAAAGATTTCCCAGGATGCTGCCTGGACTGGAGGACATGTCTTATGAAGAAAGGTTGCGGGAGCTAGGGCTTTTCTCATTGGAGCGAAAAAGGATGAGAGGTGACTTGATAGAGGTGTACAAGATGATGGGAGGCATAGATCGAATGGATAGACAGAGACTTTTTCCCAGGGTGGAAATGGCTAGCACAAAGGGACATAATTTTAAGGTGATTGGAGGAAGGTTTAGGGGAGATGTCAGAGGTAGGTTCTTTACACAGAGAGTGGTGGGTGCGTGGAATTCATAGCCAGCAGTGGGAGTCAAGTCAGATACATTTGAGACATTTGGATTTAAGCGACTCTTGGATAGGCACATGGATGATAGTAAAATCAAGGGTATGTTGATCTAAGAGTAGGATAAAAGGTCAGTACAACATTGAAGGTTGAAGGGCCTATACTGTGCTGTACTGTTCTATGTTCTATAAGAGGAAATATCCTTTCCACATCCACCATGTCAAGTCCCCTCAGAATTTTATGTCTTTCAATCAAGTTACTTCTGACTCTTCTAAACTCCAGAGGATACCGGCCTAGCCTGTCCAGCCTTTCCTCATGAGAAAATCCGCTCTTTCCAGGAGTCCTCCAGGCTGTGGGGTGCTCAGGTGGAAGATGATGAGCTGTGGTTTGTTTTGGCAATGGAGGAAGCCAAGGATGGTCATGTCAGAAATGGAGTGGTTGGGGGAATTAAAATGGGTGGTGACTGGGAGGTCTGGTCGACCCCTGTGGGCTCGGTTGAGATGTTTGATGAGCCATTCCCTCAGTTTAAATTTGGTCTCCCCAATGTAGAGAAGACCACATAGGGAGCACATGATGCAGTAAAGTAGGTTGGAAGAGAGGCAGGTGAACCTCTGTCTCACCTGCAAGGACTGTTTAGGGCCCTGGATGGAGGTGAGGAGGGTGGTGTACCAGCAGGTTTTGCATTGTTTCCAGTTGCAGGGGAAGGTATCTGGGGGTTCGGTGGTGGGGGTGGCGTGAACCAAGGGCTGTCAAAGGGAATGGTCCTTGCGGAAGGCAGAGAGGAGTGGGAAGGGAAAGATGTTCTTGGTGGTGGGGTTTGGTTAGAGTTGGCCGAAATGTTTGAGGATGATGCATTCGATGTGGAGACTGGTGGGGTGGTAGATGAGGACAAGGGGGACTCTATCTTTATTGTGTTTTGGTGGGGGGGTTCAGAGCAGTGGAACAAGGAATGGAGGTTGTGTGGTGAAGGGCTGTCTGGGTGGCAGAGGGAGGAAAAGTATGTTGTTCAAAATGGGTAGACATCTGGAATGTCTCCTTGTCCGAGCAGATGCGGAGGAGGCGGAGGAATTTTGAGAATGGGGTGGAGTTCTTGCGGGATACTGGGTGGGAGGAGGTGTAGTCCAGGACTCAACATTCAGTTCTCCAATTTCAATTAACTTCCCTCCCCATCCCCACAACTCCTTTCCCAGCCACTCCCCCTCCCGGCCACTGCTCCCTGCCACCAATCAGATTAATTCCTCCCATTGACCAACCAGGTCATACCCTCTACCTGTCTTCACTTATCTCCACTTCACCACCCTGTCTCTGGCACCCCCTTTCTCTGCAGGTCACCCTGCACCCACCCCCAGTCCTGAAGAAGGGTTACACCCGAAATGTCAACTTCCCCACCTCCTGATGCTGCCTGCCTTGCTGTGTTCCCCCAGCCTCCTGCCTGTCCCTCCTGATGCTGCCTGCCTTGCTGTGTTCTCCCAGCCTCCTGCCTGTCCCTCCTGATGCTGCCTGCCTTGCTGTGTTCTCCCTGCCTCCTGCCTGTCCCTCCTGATGCTGCCTGGCTTGCTGTGTTCCCCCAGCCTCCTGCCTGTCCCTCCTGATGCTGCCTGGCTTGCTGTGTTCCCCCAGCCCCCTGCCTGTCCCTCCTGATGCTGCCTGGTGTGCTGTGTTCCCCCAGCCTCTTGCCTGTCCCTCCTGATGCTGCCTGGCGTGCTGTGATCCCCCAGCCTCCTGCATGTCCCTCCTGATGCTGCCTGCCTTGCTGTGTTCCCCCAGCCTCCTGCCTGTCCTTCCTGATGCTGCCTGGCTTGCTGTGTTCCCCCAGCCTCCTGCCTGTCCCTCCTGATGCTGCCTGGCTTGCTGTGTTCTCCCAGCCTCCTGCCTGTCCGTCCTGATGCTGCCTGCCTTGCTGTGTTCCCCCAGCCTCCTGCCTGTCCCTCCTGATGCTGCCTGCCTTGCTGTGTTCCCCCAGCCTCCTGCATGTCCCTCCTGATGCTGCCTGCCTTGCTGTGTTCCCCCAGCCTCCTGCCTGTCCCTCCTGATGCTGCCTGCCTTGCTGTGTTCCCCCAGCCCCCTGCCTGTCCCCCCTGATGCTGCCTGCCTTGCTGTGTTCCCCCAGCCTCCTGCCTGTCCCTCCTGATGCTGCCTGGTGTGCTGTGTTCCCCCAGCCTCTTGCCTGTCCCTCCTGATGCTGCCTGGTGTGCTGTGTTCCCCCAGCCTCTTGCCTGTCCCTCCTGATGCTGCCTGGTGTGCTGTGTTCCCCCAGCCTCCTGCCTGTCCCTCCTGATGCTGCCTGCCTTGCTGTGTTCTCCCAGCCTCCTGCCTGTCCCCCCTGATGCTGCCTGCCTTGCTGTGTTCCCCCAGCCCCCTGCCTGCCCCTCCTGATGCTGCCTGCCTTGCTGTGTTCCCCCAGCCTCCTGCCTGTCCCCCCTGATGCTACCTGGCTTGCTGTGTTCTCCCAGCCTCCTGCCTGTCCCCCCTGATGCTGCCTGGCTTGCTGTGTTCCCGCAGCCTCCTGCCTGTCCCTCCTGATGCTGCCTGCCTTGCTGTGTTCCCCCAGCTTCCTGCCTGTCCCTCCTGATGCTGCCTGCCTTGCTGTGTACCCCCAGCCTCCTGCCTGTTCCTCCTGATGCTGCCTGGCTTGCTGTGTTCCCCCAGCCTCCTGCCTGTCCCTCCTGATGCTGCCTGCCTTGCTGTGTTCCCCCAGCCTCCTGCCTGTCCCTCCTGATGCTGCCTGCCTTGCTGTGTTCCCCCAGCCTCCTGCCTGTCCCTCCTGATGCTGCCTGCCTTGCTGTGTTCTCCCAGCCTCCTGCCTGTCTACTTTGGATTGCAGCATCTGGAGTTTTTTTGTCTCTCACAATAAAGGATGGCATCTTAATTTTACAGCCATTTTACATCTCTTTTTCTCTTTCACCTCCATTAACAATGCCTTTGTCTATTCCACTGGGCCTCTACACCAGAAACCTGTCTTCCCTTTGTTCCCTCCTCCTTTGTTAAATGTATTTAAAAAAATCCAACACCTTCCAGTTGTGAAGCTTCATACTGGACTGGAAACGTTAATTCCATTTCTCTCTCCAAAGATGCTGCCAGACCTTCAGATTTCCCTGCATTTGTTTCAGATTTTCATCAGTTTCTATACAAAGTAATTACAAAGCTCAAAGACAGTAATCCAAAGTCTTATTCTTTTGTTGCAGGTGATGTTTATGAGCCACAAGTTTTCCCTTGATTCTCTTTCACAAACCTTTTTTTTTATTCAGTCACAGTGAATCAAGCTAGGGACTCTGTTATCTGATCTCAGAATAAACTGTCCAAAAGTTGGAAAATAGAATTTACGACTCTCTGCAGAAGTATCTCAATTCAAACAATCCAAACTCCCTATAATCTTTGCAGTAAATATTCACTTTCTTGGATAGGGATTATTTACTTTGAAAAGTTGGTTTTGCCACATAGACCAGCAATGTCACAATTTTGAGCTATGGTCCGTTCTGAGCTCCTTGACAGCAATCAGGGCGTTGGTGAGGATGCTTTAAGTTGCCTCAGTGTCATTCGGTGAAAGAAAGGAAAATCAGCTGGTTTCCCCACTCTTCTTCACTAAGCAACCTGTGTGGAAAAGTGTAAATGTCAGATGAGGAGACCACCACCAGAGAGTGATGAGCCTTTGGAATTATCTGTTACAGAAAGTGGTTAAGGCAAAAACATTGAAGGTTTTCAAGAAAGAGTTAGGTATAGTTCTTCGGGCTGAAGGGATCAAAGGGTCAGGGAGAAAATATGAACAAGGTACTGAGTTTGATGATCTGTCATGATCAAATTGAATGGCCTACTGCTGTTCCCACTTTCTACGTTACAATGATACCTGGACGTCATGAGTTAGGTTATAAGGAGAAACTAGCACTGTATTGTTAGGAATTTAAAAAGTTAAGGTGTAATTTGGATAATGTCTTCATGATATGAAAGAGAACAGACAGGACACTGTTGCCATTCTGGACACTCTTATTGGTAGATACTGGTTCAGCTCCCTGAATCACATCTTCAGCAATCTAGTAGCTTGCTTTATGTCGGTTTTTGTGCTCATGTGAATCTGGTTGACCTTTGTTCTTCATCAGTGTTACGGTTCCTCAATCGTGTCACCAACCACAGTCTTAAAATGCAGCCTTTGCCACTGACTTGCATCATGACAAACTCTATTGAATGCTGGAAGAAATCAGGAATCTCAGGCCAAAGCTCCACACTCAGCATTTCTCATTTTCACAGGGGTGGGATTAGGGATGATCCCGGGTTTGTGCACATGTGGTTCCCAGAGGCAGCTCGTCATTTAAATGAGCACTTGTCTCCACTGAAATCAGATTTTAGTGTCCCTAGTGTTTGATACATGTCATATGGTAACTAGAGGGGAGGTGGTGGTTTAGTGGTCATGTCACTGGCCTAGTAATCCAAAGACCCCAGACTTAATGTGATAGGGACTTGGGTTTGAATCCTACCATGATAGCTGGTGAAATTTTCGTTATATTCTGAAAAAGCTCCCCAACTGTGATCATGTAACAAAAAAAAGAGTTGATTGCTGTAAAAGCCCATTTGGTTCACAGATGTCCCTCGGGCAATGAACCCTGCTGTCCTTACCTGGTCTGGCCTACATGTGACTCCAGAATCACACTGATGTGATTGACTCTTAGCAGCCCTCTGGGCAATAAATGCTGAGCCAGATGCCCAGATCCTGTGAACAAATTAATACCTTTCTTTTGAATAGCTAGCGCACCCATTTGGAGAACAATGGTACCCCTACGAATATGTTCACAGAAAGTCTTGGAGGTGGTGATCAGGGATCCTTTAGGACTGTTAACTGTGGAGGAGATTGTGTGTAAAATGTGCTTAAAACAACTGAGAATTGTCCAATCTGTCAAGATTTGTCTAGATGCATCAACAAGTTTAATGGAGTTTAATGCGGAAAAGTGTGAGGTGACTCACTTTGGAAGGAGTAACAGGAATGTAGAGTACTAGGCTAATGGTAAGATTCTCGGTAATGTAGATGAGCAGAGAGATCTCGGTGTCCATGTACATAGATCCCTCAAAGTTGCCCCCAGGTTGACAGGGCTGTTAAGAAGGCATATGGTGTGTTTGCTTTTATTAGTAGAGGGAGCGAGTTTCAGAACAATGAGGTCATGCTGCAGCTCTGGTAAGGCCACATTTAGAGTACTGCATACAATGCTGGTCACCACATTATAGGAAGGATGTGGAAGCTTTGGAAAGGGTTCAGAGGAGATTTACTAGGATGTCACCTGGTATGGAGGGAAGGTTTTACAAGGAAAGGTTGAGGGACTTGAGATTGTTTTCATTCGAGAGAAGGAGGTTGAGAGGTGACTTAATAGAGACATATAAGATCATCAGATAGGGCTAGATAGGGTGGACAGGGAGAGCCTTTTTCCTCAGATGGTGATGGCTAGTACGAGGGGACGTAGCTTTAAATTGAGGTAATTTCTTTCCTCAGAGAGTAGCAGGAGCGTGGAACGCATTGCCTGCAACAGAAGTAGACTTGCCAACTTTACGGGCATTTAAATGGTCATTGGCTAGGCATAAGGATGAGAATAGAATAGTTGTAGTGGTTCTGTTCGCCGAGCTGGAAGTTTTTGTTGCAAACGTTTCGTCCCCTGGCTAGGAGACATCATCAGTGCTGTGGAGCCTCCTGCGAAGCGCTTCTTTGATGTTTCTTCCGGCATTTATAGTGGTCTGTCCTTGCCGCTTCCAGGTGTCAGTTTCAGCTGTCCGCTGTAGTGGTTGGTATATTGGGTCCAGGTCGATGTGTCTGTTGATGGAATTTGTGGATGAATGCCATGCCTCTAGGAATTCCCTGGCTGTTCTCTGTCTGGCTTGCCCTATGATAGTAGTGTTTTCCCAGTCGAATTCATGTGGCTTGTTGTCAGAGTGTGTGGCTACTAGGGATAGCTGGTCGTGTCGTTTCGTGGCTAGTTGGTGTTCATGTATGCGGATTGTTAGCTGTCTTCCTGTTTGTCCTATATAGTGTTTTGTGCAGTCCTTGCATGGCATTCATCCACAAATTCCATCAACAGACACATCGACCTGGACCCAATATACCAATCACTACAGCGGACAGCTGAAACTGACACCCAGAAGCGGCAAGGACAGACCACTATAAATGCCGGAAGAAACATCAAAGAAGCGCTTCGCAGGAGGCTCCACAGCACTGATGATGTCTCCTAGCCAGGGGACGAAACGTTTGCAACAAAAACTTCCAGCTCGGCGAACAGAACCACTACAACAAGCACCCGAGCTACAAATCTTCGCACAAACTTTGAGAATAGAATAGTGTAGGTTAGATGGGCTTCAGATTGGTTCCACAGAGCAGCGTAACATTGAAGGCCGAAGGGCCTGTACTGCGCTGTAATGTTCTATGTTCTGTGTTCGAAATATCAACCTGTCTAGAAGTGGTTACAAATTTTAACCCATCAATAAGTACCAAGGAATGTCAACCTATCAAGAATGTCAACAAGTTTCAACCTGTCAAGAACAAACTTGCTCCAAGGCCTGACTGCGCACGTGCGCAGTTGCTCCAGTGTTCCATGCATGGTGATAGGTGTTGGCACACTGAAGTTCCAGAAGTCACTGCTGCACATAGACCTTGGAGGCTGGTGCAGCTGGAAAGAAAACGAGAGAGAATGCTGATCAAAAAGTGTCAACAAGTGAGATCTGTCAAAAAGTGTCAACCTATTGAAATGTCAACAAGTGTTGACCTGTTGAGAAGTGTCAACAGGGCTCAAGTTATGATTTTTATGAATGGGAGTGCATTTCTCAATAACGTGTAGTCTGCAAAATAGAATTTTATTCATTGAACTTTTTTTCTTCTAAAATGTAGGTATTTGTGGATACTCAATGAGATGACATGATAGGTGACAGGGAAATAGTGATGGTTGGAAGTAGGCACTAAATTGACGTAAGTGTATGAAGAGTCATGGGGGATGGCAAGAGGGCATTAGTTTACATGGATGGGACATGGGAAGTGAGTGTTGATGAGGAAGGTGAGAGTGGTGTGAGGGGTGAGGACTGGAGGAAAGTTTTATATTTCTTCCCTTTTGGAGAGGTGAGGTCCTGGGTCACCTTTGGAAGAGGTGAGGCACCCTTTGGGGTTGTAAAAAGGTATTTTTGTGCCTACAAAGTGCCGAAAAGATGGGACTTGATTATGAAGAAACTACTCAAAGAAATTTGTGGAATTGTGAAAAAAAACAAGGTCAGGTATTTCAAGTTTCCTGTCCCCATAAGCCATTATAGGATTTGTGCTGCTAAAATGATTTCCCAACCATCACTTTCACAATGGGGGAGGTTGATGGACAACCCCAACTGATTGAATGGAAATGTTTGTTGATATGAGGGATTAAACATTTAGGGGTCAAGCACTTAAGTGGAGTGTTTGTTTTCATAAGGGTCTAGTTGAAACAATTTAACAGTAGTTTGGTATCAATTAGAGAGTGATGTTTTTTCAATAGGGACACCATTAAGACCCGGTTCAAGTCCCACCTGCTTCAGAAATTTGTAATAACATCTCTGAATAGGATGATAACAAAAATAGGTTAAATAAAAAATTTAGACTGCTAACTAGTCCTCTTGGCTGTGTCCCTACCTCTGATATTGGGAGGTTTGAGTTCAAGTCCCACCTGCTCTGGAGGGGGCTAGTTCGGGTCTCTGAACAGGCTAATTGGAAAATATAATACAAAGACTGACAACACTCACCTTCTTGAGTATTCAGGGGTAGAAAAAGGCCCAAAATAGTCTGATAACTCAGGAGGCATCAGGACACAAAAAAAAATGTCCATGCTGAATAATAGGTGAGTTAGCACAGAGAGAGAAAGGTAAAAGATGATGATTGGGTGGACATTTAATGGGAGCAAGCTCATGCTGTATGGCCTTATCACAATCACAGAAGTGTTACAATGCAGAAGGAGGCCATTCAGCCCATTCTACCAGCACAGCCTTGTTAAATCAATATCATTATCTCCTGCTTTTTCTCAATGCTCTTGCACATTATTTTTATCTCAATAATCGTTCAACGCTGTCTTGAATACCTTACTTTAACCTGCACCCACTTCATTTTCAGGCTGAAAAGGGATATTTTTGTGTTGGAATCAGGTCAGAAAAGGTTCACTCATTCTTGGGATGAAGGACTTATCTAATGAAGAGAAGTTGAACAGATTGGTCCTGTATCCATTGGAGTTCAAAGAATGAGAGATAATTTTATTGAAACATATAAGATCATGTGGGGTCTTGACAGGACAGTTGTTGAAGAGTTGTTTCCCCTTGTGGGGAAGACTAGAATGATGGACTGCAGTTTAAAAATAAGAAGTCTTGATTTTAAGGCAAATATACAAAGTTTTTGGAATCCTCTTCCTTCGAAATCATTGAAGGCTGGATCATTGAATTAATTCAAGGCTGAGTTAGTTAGAGCTTTGATGGACATGGGCATCAAGAATGATCAGGCGGAGATGGGAAAATGGACCTGAGACCACAACCTGATCAGCTAAGATCTTATTGCATGATGGTACAGCTTTGATAGGCCAAAAGGCCTTGACCTGATCCTAAGTTCTATATCCCTATGCATATCAAAGCAGATGTACGTAAACTGAGGCAAACATGGCATCGGTCCACCTGGGATAGGTGTTTGTGGAGTCCTGCAGGTGTCACCAGCCCATTCCTGGAAGGAACCAAAGGTGAAGAAACTCAGGGCTGATGCGACCATTACAACCACTGGCAATGGATATCCAGTTGTCTTGCTGAGAATTTTTTTAGAATCCCTACAGTTTGGAAACAGGCCCTTTGGCCCAATAAATTCACACCAACCCTCTGACCATCCAGACCCATTCCCCTACATTTACCCCTGACCATTTTGGGACAATTTAGCATGGCCAGTTCACCTAAGTGCACATTTTTGGATTGTGAGAGGAAACCGGAGCACCTGGAGGAAACCCACGCAGACACAGGGAGAATGTGCAAACTCCACACAGACAGTCACCCAAGGCTGGAATCGAACCTGGGTTCCTGGTGCTGTGAGGCAGCAGTGCTAACCACTGAGCCACTGTGCCACCCCCAAAAAGGAAGGCTTGTTCCAGGAGTTTGAGGTTGTTAGAAAGTACCTGCTCTGGAAATCTGAACTCCCTGAGACATTGATGCTCAGTTATGTTGAAAGAGGGGATCTTCTGTCTGAATATACCCTGTATTAGGGGGTATATCTTATTGCCTCATTTCAGCTGGAGCTGTCGGTCAATTCCCTCTGTTGTGCTGAGTGACGTGACTGAGGAGGAGGTAGCTGTTATCTTGCTTCTCCTCCTCCTGTTGATGTTAGTGTTAGTGTTTCTCTTAGCTCTCATTAGAGGTCCAAAGTGAAGCTATGGAGACTGCTTGTGTGACCCACTGAAGGCTGACAGCAGGAATGTGCAAATCAAGGCAAGTAAGGTCCATGGAATCAGAAATTACCTCCAAAAATGATGGAAATCACCTGGAAAACATACTCTTAGAATGTGTTTTTTGAGCATAAAGCTTGCAGCTAGGCAAGGAAGCAGTTATCTTGCTTCAGGTTTTAATGATTTTCCAGCCTGCTGATCTCAAAGAGCTCTGAATTTCTGTTGTTCTCTCGCCTATTTGACTCTGGTGAAAGCTGGACAGTTCTGGAACCCCATGTGGTGGCAGTTAGCCACTTTCAATTATTTTCTTTCCATATTTAAGTATCATATCTACAAGGGCCTTGGGGAGACCACACCTGCAGTATTGCATGCAGTTTTGGTTTCCTAATCTGAAGAAAAATATACTTACCATAGAGGGAGTGTAGCAAAGGTTCACCAAGCTAATTCCTAGGATGTCAGGACTGCCCTATGAGGAGATATTAGGCTGACAGGACCTGTATTCACTGGAGTCAGGGTTCCTGCTCCTTGGATGCAGCCTGACCTGCTGTGCTTTTCCAGCGCCACACGTTTTGACTCTGATCTCGAGCATCTGCAGTCCTCACTTTCTCCTTATATTCACTGGAGTTTAGAAGAATGAGAGAGAATTTGATTGAAATGTATAAAATTCTGACAGGGCTGGACAGACTGGATGCAGGGAGAACGTTTCTCTGGGGTCCAAATCAAGGAGTCACAGTGTCAGGATACAGGGTAGGCCATTTTGGACTAAGATGAAGAAAGATCTCTTCATTCAGACGGTAGTCAACTTGTGGAATTCTGTACCTCACAAGTCTGTGGAGATGACTCATTGAATATGTTTAAGAAAGGCACATAGGTTTCTAGAGGCTAAAGGTGTCATGGAGTATGGGGAAAGAGCAGGAACATGGCGTTAAGATCGAGGATCTGCCATGATTGTGTTGAATGGTGGAACAGGCTCAATGGATCAAATGGCCTACTCCTGCTCCTCTTCTGTCTGTTGTTATCCACACAGAGATTTCCTTCATGTTTCTAAATGCAGGATTCTGTCAGGTTTCTGGCAAACTGGAATTTTGTTGATATTTTGTATGCTCTGGTATCCACCCTCCACTAATCCCTCACTTTAGGATTAAATTAGGATTCTGCTTGTTTGATTTTTCTACAGAACACCAAGACACAAAAGAAAAACATACTGTATTTCACTTTTTCCTTTGCAACACATTTGTCTTGCACTATAGATTAACTCAACTACAAAATAGTTATATTCTTCCAATCATTTTTCAGTCAAAGATGCTGTCCTGCTAATCTGCATTCCTTAGTTTAACAGATAGATGGTGATGTAGCAGAAATATCACTGGATTGGTCATCCAAAGCCCCAGGCATGGGTCCAGCTGGTGGAATTTATATTCAGTTTATATATCTGGAATAATAAGCTACTTTCTTCAGTTTGGATGAAGCGTCATACCGGACTTGAAATGTTAACTCTGTTTTCTCTCGACAGATGCTACCAGACCTGTTGAGTTTCTCCAGCAATTTATGTTTTTGCTTCAAATAACTGAATACGTATCTAAAAATGTTGTCAGCAAATATATCTTGGCAGAATTAATGTACATTAGCACTTCAGGTTCAATTTTACCATTTCTGTTTTGATCAAAATAAAGAACAGTGTTTAAAGATTCTAAGTGGGATGACAAAAGTGGTGGATGGAGCAAGTTGCCTAACTGTAAAGTAATAACGTATAGCTATCTGCATCCATCTGAATAATAAACTGATGAGACAGACTCTGGCCATCATTGCCTAGAGGCCCCATTGAACCTTCAGGTTTTCCTGCTTCTAATCCCATAAAAGTATGATTTTTTGCATATCTTCCTACTGCCCCCTCTCCTCCTCAGTCATGACACACCTCCACACATTCTTAAATAATATTCCAGCACCTAATCCTATCAATATTCAACTTCTCCCTCATGACATCTCCCGTCTGTTTACCATTCTTTTCAACCCTCTCTCCTCTGTGCAGATTTCAGTGTCAGCCTTCCTACCGATTTCTATCCATTTTGCTGAGTTAAAAATGGCTAAAGAGATTGGAGTATGCAAGAAGGAAGGTTGTGCTAAAACTACACAAGACACAAGTCAGACCACAGCTAGAATATGGTGAGCAGTTTTGGGCACTTCATCTAAGGAAAGATAGACTGGCACTGAAGGCAGTCCAGAGAAGGTTCACTAGGCTGAGACCGGGTATGGAGGCACTGTCTTTTGAGGAGCGACTGATTCAGTTGGGCCTGTACTGATTGGAGTTTAGAAGCATGAGAGGTTGCCTCATTGAAACATACAAGATTCTCAGGGGACTGAACAGGGGAGATTCTACACTGGAGAAACCAAACGCAGATTGGGTGACTGCTTTGCAGAATACCTCCAGTCTGTGTACAAGCATGACCCCAACCTTCCAGTAACTGGTTATTTTAACACAGTGTCCTGCTCACACACCCACTTGTCTGTTCCCAGCATGCAGCAGTGCTCCAGTGAATCACAGTGCAAACTGGAGGAACAACAGACCGGGCACCTTACAGCCTCCTGGACTTAATACTGAGTTCAACACCTTCAGATTGTGAACCCACTCCCATTCCTTCCCTGTTTTAAAAACTTTACGTGTTACATTCTCTGTCACCGCGTCCTCTCTTTTCTCTCCCACCCCAGTGGGACTGTCTGTCCTTTCCAATTTGGCAGTTAGACACACCTATGTTTTGCCATTCTCACATCCCGATCACTTAATCTGAATTATCAACATCCTTTCTCCCCCAGCACTCAATGCCCCCCCCCCACCTCAACTATTACACACTTAACGTCAGCTCTGATGAAGTCATCTAGACTTGAAAAGTTAGCTTGCTCTCTCTCCAAGGATGCTGCCTGACCCACTGATCTCCAACATTTTTTGTTTTCAGTACAGATTCCAGCATCTGCAGTAATTTGCTCTGAGATGTGAAAAGGTTTTTTTCCCCTTATGGGAAAGTTGAAGATCACAGGGCTTAATCTCAGAATTCAAGATCGCACATTTTAGAGATGAGGAATTTCTTCTCTCAGACAGTCGTGAATCTGTGGAATTCTTTACCTGTTGAAGCTGAATCAGTAAGTATACTCAAAGCTGAGATAGGCAGATTTTTAATCTGTTATGGAATCAAGGGTTATGGGGAAAAGACAAGAAAGTGGAGTTCAGGATGATTCAGATCAGTCATAATCTCACTGAATGGGAGAGCAATCTCAAAGGGCTGAATGGCCTACTTCTGTTCCTAATTGTTATGGTCTTAAAATTGATACAAGTGTCTTTTATTCCAATATTGCCAGACATATTTCATTGGGTTCTTACCACCATTCACCTCTTTCATGTTAAGATCTTAGCAGGACTTTTCCACTTAATGGTAAGGTCCTAGGGAGTGTTGCTGAACAAAGAGACCTGGGAGTGCAGGTTCATAGCTCCTCGAAAGTGGAGTCGCAGGTAGATAGGATAGTGAAGAAGGCGTTTGGTATGCTTTCCTTTATTGGTCAGAGTACTGAGTACAGGAGTTGGGAGGTCATGTTGTGGCTGTACAGGACATTGGTTAGGCCACTGTTGGAATACTGCGTGCAATTCTGGTCTCCTTCCTATTGGAAAGATGTTGCGAAACTTGAAAGGGTTCAGAAAAGATTTACAAGGATGTTGCCAGGGTTGGAGGGTCTGAGCTACAGGGAGAAGCTGAACAGGCTTGGGCTGTTTTCCCTGGAGCGTCGGAGGCTGAGGGGTGACCTTATAGAGGTTTACAAAATTATGAGGGGCACGGATAGGATAAATAAGCAAAGTCCTTTCCCTGGGGTCAGGGAGTCCAGAACTAGAGGGCATAGGTTTAGGGCGAGAGGGGAAAGATATAAAAGAGACCTGAGGGGCAACTTTTTCACACAGAGGGTGGTACATGTATGGAATGAGCTGCCAGAGGAAGTGGTAGAGGCTGGTACAATTGCAACATTTAAGAGGCATTTGGATGGGTATATGAATAGGAAGGGTTTGGAGGGATATGGGCCGGGTGCTGGCAGGTGGGATTAGATTGGGTTGGGATATCTGGTCGGCATGGACGGGTTGGACCGAAGGGTCTGTTTCCGTGCTGTACATCTCTATGACTCTATGGCTAACATTTATAAAAAAGGGATGTAGAAAAAAAAGTGGAAGGATGGCATAAGAGATCTAAGCAGAGACTTAGTCAGAATAGGAAAACTCAGAAGTTTACAGTGTTGGAATATATAGAGAAACAGCAATAGATAAAAGGGAAAGTTATTAACTGCTGAAAATTGCAATAAGAGCAAAATGTAGGTAATAGGCCAGTCAGCATCTGAAAGAAGTTTTATGATTGAGATGTTAATAGATATAACTTAGTTTTCAGCTTGTTATATTTCAATTATTAGAAGACATTCCAGGCAGAACAAGCAGCAAATTTCACACCGATTTCTTTAAGTTGAAGGTGAGCCTGAAATTTACAAGCATCTGCAGATCTGAAAACTTCCTTCACACACAGCAGCAAAACTCAGAACATTGCTGGTCACAGCAATTAAACTTTAGCATCTTAAAGGGTCAGGGCAGATTGAAAAAGCCGAATAATACATTGTGCATTATATGACATGCAACTCCATTCATTAGAAAGCTGGCTGGGTCAGCATTTATTATCTGCTCATAGTTGCCCTTGAGAAGGTGATGGTGAATTGCCTTCTTGAACCATGCAGTCCATGTCAGAGAGTCATAGAGATGTACAGCATGGAAACAGACCCTTCGGTCCAACCCGTCCATGCCGACCAGATATCCTAATCTAATCTAGTCCCACTTTCCAGTACTTGGCACATATCCCTCCAAACTCTTCCTATTCATACGCCCAGCCAGATGCCTTTTAAATGTAATTGTACCAGCCTCCAACACTTCCTCTGGCAGCTCATTCCATACATGTACCACCCTCTGCATGAAAACGTTGTCCCTTAGGTCCCTTTTAAATCTTTCCCCTCTCATCCTGAACCTATGCCCCTCTAGTTCTTGACTCCCCCACCCCTGGAAAAAGACCTTGTCTATTTATCCTATCCATGCCCCTTGTGATTTTATAAACCTCTATAAGGTCACTCCTCAGCCTCCGACACTCCAGGGAAAACAGCCCCAGCCTGTTCAGCCTCTCCCTGTAGCTCAAATCCTCCAACCCTGGCAACATCTTTGTAAATCTTTTCTGAACCCTTTCAAGTTTAACAACATCCTTCCTATATGAGGGAAACCAGAATTGCACGCAATATTCCAGCAGTGGCCTAACCCATGTCCTGTACAGCTGCAACATGATCTCCTAACTCCTGAACTCAATGTTCTGTCTAATGCTGTCAGTACTGAAAATGTGTTGCTGGAAAAGCGCAGCAGGTCAGGCAGCATCCAAGGAGCAGGAAATTCGATGTTCCGGGCATAAGCCCTTCTTCAGTAGACCTACAACACTGTCAGGAAGGCAGTTTGAGGATTTTGATCCAGTTACAGTGAAGAAACGATGATATATTTCCAAGTCAGGATGGTCAGTGGCTTGGAGGGGCATTTGAAGGGAGGTGGTATTTCTACCCTTGACTTTCCATATGGTAAAGGTCATGGGTTTGGCTGGCTTAGGGGTCTTGGTGAATTTCTGCAGTGCACCTTGGCGATGGTACACACTGCTGCTATTGAGCGTTGGTGAGAGGAGTTATTATTGAAGGTGGTGGTGGTGAAGTACTTATTAAGTGGGCTGCTTTATCCTGGATGATGTTGAGTTTTCTGAGAATTGTTGGAGCTGCATCCATCCAGGCAAGTGGCAAGTATTCCACGATACCCCTGAGTTGTGCCTTGTGGACAGACAATGAGGAGTCAGGAGGTGAGTTACTTGGACAAGACCCAGCTTCTGACCTGCTTTGGTAGCCACAGTATAATCCAGTTCAGTTTCTTGTCAATGGCAAACCCCCAGGATGTGACAGTACTGAAGAAATCATACCAGACTCAAAACGTTTCTCTCTCCTCCGATGCTGCCAGACCTGCTGTATTTCTCCAGCATTTTCTGTTTGTCCTAGGATGTTGAAGCTATCTGACTTACTCTGAGTAATGCCACAGCAAAGTCTATGGCATTCTCTTGCTTTCCAGATGCTCACAGACCTGAAACCCATTGTCTATTGAAAAGGAACAGCGAAAGAAAACAAACAGGAAAGAAAGCGAAGTGCATAGCGGGGGGGGGGATCATTGGTTCAGTGTGAGAATGACACATGAAACCAAACATCCAGGACAGGGGCGCAGTGGTCCTCAAAGAGCCATGACTCAGTAAGAAGCAGGCACCGGCTGTCATTGCACTTTCATGTAGCCCTTGAGAAGAGCGGATTGATGAATGATCGGATCACATGCAGGCTCCATTTCCCCCGGCGGGTGCGTGCGTTTCACGGAAGCCCGGAGCAAAGTTGGGCGAGTGCTGCTGCTGCTGTGTGTGCACAGCGAGCTGACTGGCAGAGGAGGCCATGGCAATGTGAAGGCGAGGCGGGTGAGTGAAGGAGGTGGTGGGAACTGGATTCGAACCCAGGCATTTCGGGAGATGGGGGTGGGTGGGAGAGAGAGAGAGAGACACACACACACACACACAGACTGTTTTTAGACATGATCCCTCACACGCTGCTGAGAGTCATCAATTATGCAAGGTAACGGCACGCACTGGGAAGGGGAGGAAGCGCTGCAATATGGCGACAACCGCAGTTTCTCCTGCATCCTTTCCACATCTGCAGTACAGCATCACCTTCCGCGGGCTCTGCTAGAGCACCCAATGTAAGTCAATCCCTTCTTTTCCTTGGGCGGCAGCCGCTTACCCCTCACCTCCCCCTCCACCCCCCCCCCCCCAAAAAAAAACCCACCGAGAAGAAGCGGCGTTTTATTCGCCTCCGCTCAGCCCTTGCCGCAGAACAATTTTTCCAGCCGTGAACATCGTCTGCATTTCTGAGTAGGGTGTCTGCCGGGGTTCTCTTAGACCTCAGCCCTCCCACCCAGAAAGATTCCATCCCCTCTCTCTCTCTCTCTCTGCAGGTTACCTCCAGAATTGCTGCCCCCCCACCCCCCCTTTACCGCGGATTTCGCCCGGAATCTCAGCTCGTTTGCTGAGAGATGGCACAAGATTGAAATGTCAGATGCAGTCTCCATCCATGGCACTGGCCCAAACGTCGCCAAATCTCCATCCTCCAGCTCTGAGCTGGGAGAGCGTTTCATTCTCCTTCGCTACAATTTTCTATTTGTACACACCACTCCCCACCCCCCTCTCCCTCTCTCTCTTAACCACCCGAATTGTAAATGCATCAGATTGCACCATTTTATTGAGAGCCGGAACACTTTGCACAGTAAGAGGGCAGGGTTGGGAGGGAGGGAGAGGGGAAAGGGGAGGTGGGAGTGGGGGTGGGTGTGTGTTTGGGGGGGGGGGGGGGGGGGGGGGGGGGCGGGGGCGGAATCAATGGTTGGGTTAAGTTCTTGAAGAGGGTTTGCAATGTGTGGTTATGCGGTGAAAGGGAAGCGCTGGGTGTCACCGCAGTTGGAAAGTCAAATTGAACAGAGTGGCTGCAAGATCGGAAAGGTAATGCTGTGGGTTTGCTGGAAAGGCTGGCGAGTGTGAAAACTTACTGTCCCCTTTCACCCCCAGCATCCTGTCCCCCCCCACCCACCCATTATCACCCCGTACCCCCACAACAATCCCACCCCCAGCTTCCAGTCCCCAACACCCCCACCCCCAGCATCCTGTCCCCAACACAGCCCACCCCCAGCATCCTGTCCCCAACACCCACACCCCCAGCATCCTGTCCCCCCAAACACCCCCACCCCCAGCATCTTGTCCCCCCAAACACCCCCACACCCAGTGTCCTATCCCCCCAAACACCCCCACCCCCAACATCCTGTCCCCAACACTCCCAACCCCAGCATTCTGTGCCCCACAACAACCCCACCCCCAGCATCCTGTCCCCCCCAACACCACCACCCGCAGCATCCTGTCTGCAATACCCCCAACCCCAGCATCCTGTCCCCCCAACACTCCCATCCCCAGCATCCTGTCCCCCCAACACCCCTACCCCCAGCATCCTGTCCCCAACACTCCCACCCCCAGCATCCTGTCCCCCCAAACACTCCCACCCCCAGCATCCTGTCCCTAACACCCCCACCCCCAGCATCCTGTCCCCCCCAACACCCCCACCCCCAGCATCCTGTCCCCCCCAACACCCCCGCCCCCAGCATCCTGTCCCCAACACCCCCGCCCCCAGCATCCAGTCCCCACCACCACCACCCCCAGCATCCTGTCCCCCCCAACACTCCCACTCCCAGCATCCTGTCCCCCCAGCATCCTGTCCCCCCAACAACCCCACCCCCAGCAACCTGTCCCCAACACCCCGACCCCGAGAATCCTGTTGCCCCCCAACATCCCCACAGGCAGCATCCTGACCCCAACACCCCCACCCCCATCCTGCTGTCCCCCATAAAACCAACACCTCCAGCATCCTGTCCCCCCCAACACCCCCACCCCCAGCATCCTGTCCCCCCAACACCCCCAAACACAGCATCCTGTCCCCAACACTGCCACCCCCAGCATCCTGTCCCCCCCAACACTCCCACTCCCAGCATCCTGTCCCCAACAGCCCCACCCCCCGCATCCTGACCCCCAACACCCCCACACCCAGCATCCAGTCCCCACCACCACCACCACCCCCAGCATCCTGTCCCCCCAACACCCCCACACCCAGCTCATTCCTGAAGAAAGGCTCATGCCCGAAACGTCGAATTTCCTGTTCCTTGGATGCTGCCTGACCTGCTGTGCTTTTCCAGCAATACATTTTCAGCTCTGATCTCCAGCATCTGCAGACTTCACTTTTTACTCCTGTCCCCAACCCCCCCAACACCCCCAAGCCCCAGCATCCTGTCCCCCCCAACACTCCCTCCCCCAGCATCCTTTCCCCCCCAACACCCCCACCCCCAGCATCCTGTCCCCCCCAACACCCCCACCCCCAGCATCCTGTCACCCCAAACACTCCCACCCCCATCATCCTGTCCCCAGCACCCCCACTCCCAGCATCCTGTCCCCAACACTCCCACCCCGAGCATCCTGTCCCCCCAAACACCCCCACCCCCAGTATCCTGTCCCCAACACCCACACCCCCAGCATCCTGTCCCCCCAAACACCCCCACCCCCAGCATCTTGTCCCCCCAAACACCCCCACCCCCAGCGTCCTATCCCCCCAAACACCCCCACCCCCAACATCCTGTCCCCAACACTCCCAACCCCAGCATTCTGTCCCCCGCAACACCCCCAACCCCAGCATCCTGTCCCCCGCAACACTCCCATCCCCAGCATCCTGTCCCCCCAACACCCCTACCCCCAGCACCTGTCCCCAACACTCCCATCCCCAGCATCCTGTCCCCCCAACACCCCCACCCCCACCCCCAGCATCCTGTCCCCAACACCCCCACCCCCAGCATCCTGTCCCTCCCAACACTCCCGCCCCCAGCATCCTGTCCCCAACACCCCCACCCCAGCATCCTGTCCCCCCCAACACCCCCACCCCCAGCATTCTGTCTTCAACACCCCCACACCCAGCATCCTGTCCCCCCCAAAACCCCCACTCACAGCATCCTGTCCCCCCAACACTCCCACCCCCAGCATCCGGTCGACCCCAACACCCCCACCCCCAGCATCCTGTCCCCAACATCCCCACCCCCAGCATCCTGTCCCCAACACCCACACCCCCAGCATTCTGTCCCCCCCAACACCCCAACACCCCCACCCCTGCATCCTGTCCCTCCCAACACCCCCACCCCCAGCATCCTGTCCCCCCCAACACTCCCACCCCCAGCATCCTGTCCCCAATGCTCCTGCCCCCAGCATCCTGTCCCCCCCAACACACCCACCCCCACAATCCTGTCCCCCCCCAACACCCCCACCCCCAGCATCCTGTCCCCCCAACAACCCCACCCCCAGCAACCTGTCCCCAACACCCCGACCCCGAGAATCCTGTTCCCCCCCAACATCCCCACAGGCAGCATCCTGTCCCCAACACGCCCACCCCTAGCATCCTGTCCCCAACACCCCCACCCCTAGCATCCTGTCCCCAACACTCCCACTCCCAGCATCCTGTCCCCGCCAACACCCCACCCCCAGCATCCTGTCCCCAACACCCCCACCCCCAGCATCCTGTCCCCAACACTCCCCCTCCCAGCATGCTGTCCCCCCAACACCCCCACCCCCAGCATCCTGTCCCCAACACCCCCACCCCCAGCATCCTGTCCCCAACACTCCCACACCCAGCATCCTGTCCCCCCAACAACCCCACCCCCAGCATCCTGTCCCCCCAAACACCCCCACCCCCAGCATCTTGTCCCCCCCGCAACACCCCCAACCCCAGCATCCTGTCCCCCCCAACACCCCCAACCCCAGCATCCTGTCCCCCCCCAACACCCCACCCCCAGCATCCTGTCCCCAACACCCACACCCCCAGAATCCTGTCCCCCCAAACACCCCCACCCCCAGCATCTTGTCCCCCCAAACACCCCCACCCCCAGCGTCCTATCCCCCCAAACACCCCCACCCCCAACGTCCAGTCCCCAACACTCCCAACCCCAGCATTCTGTGCCCCCCAACAACCCCACCCCCAGCATCCTGTCCCCCCCCAACACCCCCAACCCCAGCATCCTGTCCCCCGCAACACTCCCATCCCCAGCATTCTGTGCCCCCCAACAACCCCACCCCCAGCATTCTGTCCCCAACACTCCCACCGGCAGCATCCTGTCCCCAACACCCCCACCCCCAGCATCCTGTCCCCCCCAACACCCCCACCTCCAGCAGCCTTTCGCCAACACCCCCACCCCCATCATTCTATCCCCCCAACACCCCCAACCCTATCATCCAGTCCCCAACATTCCCACCCCCAGCATCCTGACCTCAACATTCCCAACCCCAGCATTCTGTGCCCCCCAACAACCCCACCCCCAACATCCTGTCCCTCCAACAACCCCACCCCCAGCATCCTGTCCCCAACACTCCCACCCCCAGCATCCTGTCCCCAACATCCCCACCCCCAGCATCCTGTCCCCCCAACACTCCCACCCCCAGCATCCTGTCCCCAACACCCCCACACCTGCATCCTGTCCCCCCCAACACCCCCACCCCCAGCATCCAGTCCCCACCACCACCACCCCCAACATCCTTTCCCCTCCAACACTCCCACCCCCAGCATCCTGTCCCCCCCAACACCCCCCACCCCCAGCATACTGTCCCCAACACTCCCACCCCCAGCATCCAGTCCCCCCCCAACACCCCCGCCCCCAGTATCCTGTCCCCAACGCTCCTGCCCCCAGCATCCTGACCGCCCCAACACTCCCACCGCCAGCATCCTGTCCCAAACACCCCCACCCCCAGCATCCTGTCCCCCCCAACACCCCCACCCCCAGCACCTGTCCCCAACACCCCACCACCAGCATCCTGTCCCCCCAAACACCCCCCACCCCCAGCATCCTAACCCCCCAACACTCACACCCCGAGCATCCTGTACCCCCCACAACACTCCCACCACCAGCATCCTGTCCCCCCCAACCCCCCCACCCCCAGCATCCTGTCCCCCCCAACACCCCCACCTCCAGCATCCTGTCGCCAACACCCCCACCCCCAGCATCATATCCCCCCAACACCCCCAACCCCATCATCCTGCCCCCAACACTCCCACCCCCAGCATCATGTCCCCCCCAACACCCCTACCCCCAGCATCCTGTCCCCCCCAACACCCCCACCTCCAGCAGCCTTTCGCCAACACCCCCACCCCCAGCATTCTATCCCCCCAACACCCCCAACCCCATCATCCAGTCTCCAACACGCCCACCCCCAGCATCCTGACCCCAATACCCCCAACGCCAGCATCCTGTCCCCCCAACACCCTCACCCCCAGCATCCTGTCCACAACACCCCCACCCCGAGAATCCTGTCCCCCCCAACACCCCTACCGGCAGCATCCTGTCCCCAACACCCCCATCCCCAGCATCCTGTCACCCCCAACACCCCCACCCCCAGCATGCTGTCCCCAACCCCCCTACCCCCAGCATCCTATCCCTCCCAACACCCCCACCCCTAGCATCCTGTGCCCCCCAACACTCCCACCGGCAGCATCCTGTCCCCAACACCCCACCCCCAGCATCGTCCCCGCTCCAACACTCCCACCCCCTGCATCCTGACCCCAATACCCCCACCTTCATCATCCTGTCGCCAACACTCCCAACCCCAGCATCCTGTCCCCACCAACACTCCCACCCACAGCATTCTATCCCCCCCAACACCCCACCCCCATCATCCTGTCCCCAACACCCCCACCCGCAGCCTCCTGTCCCCCCCCAACACCCCCACCCCCAGCATCCTGTCCCCCCCCAACACCTCCATCTCCAGCATCCTGTCGCCCGCCAACACCCCCACACCCAGCATCCTGTCCCCCCCAACACCTCCATCTCCAGCATCCTGTCACCCGCCAACACCCCCACACCCAGCATCCTGTCCCCCCCAACACCCCCACCCCCAGCATCCTGTCCCCAACACTCCCAAACCCAGCATCCTGTCCCCCTCCCAGCATCCCCACCCCCAGCATTCTGTCCCCAACACTCCCACCCCCAGCACCTGTCCCTCCCAACACCCCCACCCGCAGCATCCTGTCCCCCCCAACACCCCCACCGGCAGCATCCTGTCCCCAGCACCCTCACCCCCTGCATCCTGTCGCCAACACCCCCACCCCCAGCATCCTGTCCCCCACAACACTCCCACCCCCAGCATACTATCCCACCCAACACCCCCACCCCCTGCATCCAGACCCCAACACCCCCACCCTCATCATCCTGTCGCCAACACCCCCACCCCCAGCATCCTGTCCCCCCCAACACTCCCACGCCCAGCATTCTATCCCCCCCAACACCCCCACCCCCTGCATCCTGACCCCAACACCCCCACCCTCATCATCCTGTCCCCCCCAACACTCCCACCCTGAGCATCCTGTCCCCCACAACACCCCCACCCCCAGCATCCTGTCCCCAACACCCCCACCCCCAGCATCCTGTCCCCGCCCAATACTCCCACCCCCAGCATCCTGTCCCCCCAACATCCCCACCCCCAGCATCCTGTCCCCAATGCTCCCGCCCCCAGCATCCTGTACCCCCCAACACTCCCACCCCCAGCATCCTGTCCCCAACACCCCCACCCCCAGCATCCTGTCCCCAATGCTCCCATCCCCAGCATCCTGTCCCCAACACCCCCATCTCCAGCCTTCTGTCCCCCTCAACACCCCCACCCCGAGCATCCTGTCCCAAACACTCCCACCCCCAGCATCCTGTCCCCCCCACCCCCAGCATCCTCACCCCAACACTCCCACCCCCAGCATACTGTCCCCCCCAACACCACCATCCCAAGCATCCTGTTCCCAACACCCCCACCCCCAGCATCCTGACCCCAACACCCCCACCCTCATCATCGTGTCGCCAACACCCCCATCCCCAGCATCCTGTCCTCCCCAACACTCCCACCCCCAGCATTCTATCCCCCCAACACCCCACCCCCATCATCCTGCCTGCAACACCCCCACCCCCAGCATTCTGTCCCCCCAACACTCCCACCCTGAGCATCCTGTCCTTCCCAGCACCCCCACCCCCAGCATCCTGTCCCTGCCAAGCTCCCACCCCCAGCATTCTGTCCCCCCAACACTCCCACCCTGAGCAGCCTGACCCCAACACCCCCACCCTCATCATCGTGTCGCCAACACCCCCATCCCCAGCATCCTGTCCCCCCCAACACCCCCGCCCCTATCATCCAGCCCCCAACACCCCCACCCCCAGCATCCTGTCCCTGCCAAGCTCCCACCCCCAGCATTCTGTCCCCCCAACACTCCCACCCTGAGCATCCTGTCCCCCCCAACACTCCCACCCTCAGCATCATGCCCCCCTAACACTCCTACCCCCTGCATCCTGACCCCAACACCCCCACCTTCATCACCTGTCGCCAACACCCCACCCCCAGCATCCTGTCCCCACCAACACTCCCACCCACAGCATTCTATCCCCCCCAACACCCCACCCCCATCATCCTGTCCCCAACACCCCCACCCCCAGCATTCTGTCCCCCCAACACACCCACCCCCAGCATCCTGCCCCCCCCAACATCCCCACCCCCAGCATCCTGTCCCCCCAACAACCCCACCCCCAGCATCCTACCCCCCAAACACTCCCACCCCCAGCATCCTGTCCCCAACACTCCCACCCCCAGCATCCTGTCGCCAACACCCCCACCCCCAGCATACTGTCCTTCCCAACACTCCCACCCTCTGCATTCTGACCCCAACACCCCCACCCTCATCATCCTGTCGCCAACACCCCCATCCCCAGCATCCTGTCCCCCCTAACACTCCCACCCTGAGCATCCTGTCCTCCCCAACACCCCCACCCCCAGCATCATGTCCCCCCAACACCCCCACCCCCTGCATCCTGTCCCCAACACTTCAACCCCCAGCATCCTGTCCCCCACAACACCCCCACCCCCAGCATCCTGTCCCCCCCAACACCCCCACCCCCAGCATCCTGACCCAACACTGCCACCCCCAACATCCTGTCGCCCCACAACACCCCCACCCCCAGCATCCTGTCCCCAACACCTCCAACCCAGCATCCTGTCCCCCCCAACACCCCCAACCCCAGCATCCTGACCCAACACTCCCACCCCCAACATCCTGTCGCCCCCCCAACATCCCCACCCCCAGTATCCTGTCCCCAACACCCCGACCCCCAGCATCCTGCCCCCCCAACACTCCCACCACCATCATCCTGTCGTCCCCAACACTCCCACCACCATCATCCTGTCCCCCACAACACCCCCACCCCCAGCATCCTGTCCCCAACACCCCCACCCCCAGCATCCTGTCCCCCCCAACACCCCCACCCCCACCATCCTGACCCAACACTGCCACCCCCAACATCCTGTCGCCCCACAACACCCCCACCCCCAGCATCCTGTCCCCAACACCCCCACCCCAGCATCCTGTCCCCCCCCAACACCCCCACCCCCAGCATCCTGACCCAACACTCCCACCCCCAACATCCTGTCGCCCCCCCCAACATCCCCACCCCCAGCATCCTGTCCCAAACACCCCGACCCCCAGCATCCTGCCCCCCCAACACTCCCACCACCATCATCCTGTCGTCCCCAACACTCCCACCCCCAGCATCCTGTCCCCCCCAACATCCCCACCCCCAGCATCCTACCCCCCCCAACACCCACCCCCGAGCATCCGTTCCCCCCCAACACTCCCAGCCCCAGCATCCTGTCGCCCGCCAACACCCCCACACCCAGCATCTTGTCCCCCCCCAGCACCCCACCCCCAGCATTCTGTCCCCAATACTCCCACCCCCTGCATCCTGTCCCCAACACCCCCACCCGCTGCATCCTGTCCCCCCCCAACACCCCCACCCCCAGCATCCTGTCCCCAACACCCCCACCCCCAGCATACTGTCCCTCCCAACACTCCCACTCCCAGCATTCTATCCCCCCCAACACCCCCCACCCCCAGCATTCTGTACCCCCAACACTCCCACCCTGAGCATCCTGTCCTCCCCAACACCCCCACCCCCAGCATTCTGTCCCCAACACCCCCACCCCCAACCCCAGCATCCTGTCCCCCCCAACACTCCCACCCCCAGCATCCTGTCCCCCCCCAACACCCCCACCCCCAGCATCCTGACCCAACACTCCCACCCCCAACATCCTGTCGCTCCCCAACACCCCCACCCCCAGCATCCTGTCCATGCCAAAACTCCCACCCCCAGCATCCTGTCCCCAACACCCCCACCCCCAGCATCCTGTCGCCAACACCCCACCCCCAGCATCCTGTCCCGCCCAACAATCCCACCCCCAGCATTCTGTCCCCTCAACACTCCCACCCTGAGCATCCTGTCCCCAATGCTCCTGCCCGCAGCATCCTGTCCCCCCCAACACTCCCACACCCACAATCCTGTCCCCCCCCAACACCCCCATCCCCAGCATCCTACCCTCCCAACACCCCCACCCCCAGCATCCTGTCCCCCCCAACACCCCCCCCCAGCACCCTGTCGCCCGCCAACACCCAGCATCCTGTCCACAACACCCCCACACCCAGCATCTTGTACCCCCCCAGCACCCCCACCCCCAGCATTCTGTCCCCAACACTCCCACCTGTCCCTTACAACACCCCCACCCGCAGCATCCTGTCCCCCCCAACACCCCCACCCCCAGCATTCTATCCCCCCAACACCCCCACCCCCTGCATCCTGACCCCAACACCCCCACCCTCATCATCCTGTCGCCAACACCCCCACCCCCAGCATCCTGTCCCCACCCAACACTCCCACCCCCAGCATTCAATCCCCAACACTCCCACCCCCAGCATCCTGTCGCCAACACCCCCAGCCCCAGCATCCTGTCCCCTCCAACACTCCCACCCCCAGCATTCTATCCCCCCAACACCCCACCCCCTTCATCCTGTCCCCAACACCCCCACCCCCAGCATTCTGTCCCCCCCAACACTCCCACCCCCAGCATCCTGCCCCCCCCAACACCCCCACGCCCATCATCCTGACCCAACACTCCCACCCCCAGCATCCTGTCCTCCCCAACAGCCCTACCCACAGCATCCTATCCCCAACACCCCCGCCCCCAGCATCCTGTCCCCCCCAACACCCCCACCCCCAGCAGCTTGTCCCCAACACGCCTACCCCCAGCATCCTGTCCCCCCCAACACCCCGACCCCTAGCATCCTGTCCCCAACACTCCCACTCCCAGCATCCCTTCCCCCCCCAACACCCCCACCCCCAGCATCCTGTCCCCCCAACACCCCCACCTCCAGCATCCTGTCGCACGCCAACACCCCCACACCCAGCATCCTGTCCCCAACACTCCCACCCCCAGCATTCTGTCCCCAACACCCCCACACCCAGCATCCTGTCCCCAACACCCCCACACCCAGCATCCTGTCCCCAACACTCCCACACCCAGCATCTTGTCCCCCCCAGCACCCCCACCCCCAGCATTCTGTCCCCAACAACCCCACCCCCAGCATCCTGTCCCCAACACTCCCAACCCCAGCATTCTGACCCCAACACCCCCACACCCAGCATCCTGTCCCCCCCAACACCCCCACCTCCAGCATCCTGTCGCACGCCAACACCCCCACACCCAGCATCCTGTCCCCAACACTCCCACCCCCAGCATTCTGTCCCCAACACCCCCACACCCAGCATCCTGTCCCCAACACCCCCACACCCAGCATCCTGTCCCCAACACTCCCACACCCAGCATCTTGTCCCCCCCAGCACCCCCACCCCCAGCATTCTGTCCCCAACAACCCCACCCCCAGCATCCTGTCCCCAACACTCCCAACCCCAGCATTCTGACCCCAACACCCCCACACCCAGCATCCTGTCCCCAACACTCCCACCCCCAGCAGCTTGTCCCCAACACGCCCACACCCAGCATCCTGTCCCCCCCCCCAGCACCCTCACCCCCATCATCCTGTCCCCAACACCCCCACACCCAGCATCCTGTCCCCAACACCCCCACCCCCATCACCCCCACCCCCCCACATTCTGTCCCCAACACTCCCACCCCCAGCATCCTGTCCCCCCAACAACCCCGCCCGCAGCATCCTGTCCCCCGCAACACCCTCTCCCCCAGCATCCTGTCCCCCCCAACTCTCCCATCCCCTCCCCCTCTTCCCCCCCAGCATCATCCCACCAACATCCTCCCCCAACCCTCCCACCCCCTCCCCAACTTCCCCCCCAGCATCATCCCACCAACATCCTCCCCCAACCCTCCCCCCCCCTCCCCCACATCCCCACCCCAGCATCATCCCACCAACATCCTCCCCCAACACCCCCACCCCCTCCCCCACACCCCCACCCCAGCATTCTCCCCTAACGTTCTCACTCCCTCCCCCACATCCCCACCCCAGCATCATCCCACCAACATCCTCCCCCAACCCTCCCACCCCCTCCCCCACACCCCCCCCAGCATCATCCCACCAACATCCTCCCCCAACCCTCCCACCCCCTCCCCAACTTCCCCCCCAGCATCATCCCACCAACATCCTCCCCCAACCCTCCCACCCCCTCCCCAACTTCCCCCCCCAGCATCATCCCACCAACATCCTCCCCCCAACCCTCCCACCCCCTCCCCAACTTCCCCCCCAGCATCATCCCACCAACATCCTCCCCCAACCCTCCCACCCCCTCCCCAACTTCCCCCCCAGCATCATCCCACCAACATCCTCCCCCAACCCTCCCACCCCCTCCCCCACATCCCCACCCCAGCATCATCCCACCAACATCCTCCCCCAACACCCCCCCCCCTCCCCCACACCCCCACCCCAGCATCCTCCCCTAACGTTCTCACTCCCTCCCCCACATCCCCACCCCAGCATCATCCCACCAACATCCTCCCCCAACCCTCCCACCCCCCTCCCCCACACCCCCACCCCAGCATCATCCCACCAACATCCTCCCCCAACCCTCCCACCCCCTCCCCAACTTCCCCCCAGCATCATCCCACCAACATCCTCCCCCAACCCTCCCACCCCCTCCCCAACTTCCCCACCCCAGCATCATCCCACCAACATCCTCCCCCAACCCTCCCACCCCCTCCCCAACTTCCCCCCCAGCATCATCCCACCAACATCCTCCCCCAACCCTCCCACCCCCTCCCCAACTTCCCCCCCAGCATCATCCCACCAACATCCTCCCCCAACCCTCCCACCCCCTCCCCCACATCCCCACCCCAGCATCATCCCACCAACATCCTCCCCCAACACCCCCCACCCCCTCCCCCACACCCCCACCCCAGCATCCTCCCCTAACGTTCTCACTCCCTCCCCCACATCCCCACCCCAGCATCATCCCACCAACATCCTCCCCCAACCCTCCCACCCCCTCCCCCACACCCCCACCCCAGCATCATCCCACCAACATCCTCCCTCAACCCTCCCACCCCCTCCCCAACTTCCCCCCCAGCATCATCCCACCAACATCCTCCCCCAACCCTCCCACCCCCTCCCCAACTTCCCCCCCAGCATCATCCCACCAACATCCTCCCCCAACCCTCTCACCCCCTCCCCCACACCCCCACCTCAGCATCATCCCCCAAACTCTTACCGTCCACATCGCTCCCCACAGCTTCCTCTGCCTGCCCTTCCATCCCCCTCCTCCACATCCTCACCACCAGCATCCTAACCCCCATAATCATCCCCACTGCCAGCATATTCCCACTTCACAACCATACCCCTCTCCCCTGTATTCCCAGCCCCAGCATCCTCCCACCCCCACCTCCAGCATTCCCCACTTTTCTCTTCCTCACCCACTCCTTCCCCCCACCTCCCCCCTTCCTCACTCCTTCCCCACTCCGTCCCCACCCGCCTCCCCATTCCTTCCCACCTCCCTCCCCACTCCTTCCCCCATGGTTCCCCACTCATTCCGCCCGACTTCCCCTCCCTGTCTCCCCACACCACCCTCCTATCCCCCCTCACTTCCCCCTACATTCCCACTCTTCCCCCTCTAATTTCCCAATCCTTCCTCCCAACCCCCACTTCCTGTACCCTACCTACCACTCCTTCCTTCACTACCTCCCACTCCTTACACCCCCGCCTCCCCACTCCTTTCCTCTTACTTCCCCACTCATTTCCCCCACCTTCCCACTCTTTCCTCCCTACATCCCCATTCCCTATACTACCCCCACTCACTCCATTCTCCTCCTCCATCACACCTTTCCCAACCTGCCCCAGTCCACCCCACCCTTAACATCCAATACCTTCTGTGGAATCCCACCATTTTCCCCTCCCATTTATTCCTCTTCTCTCTTCCCCTTCCCTTCTCTTCCTGCTCCATCCTCGCTACCCCTCTTTTCCTTGTTCCCTCCATTTCTCCATCTGTCTTCTGCTTTCTGCCTCCATCCCCATCCCAACATCACTCCCTCCTGCCCTTTGTTTCTGTTCCCCCTTGTGCCCCTTCCTTGCCTCTCCACCTTTCTTATCCTCTCTTCAACCGCTCCTCCTCTTCCTTCCCCCATCCCATCCTCTCCCCTTCCTTCCTCTCCCATCCCCCTTCCTTCCTCTTCCTCACCCTCCCCTGCCCTTCCTTTCCCATCCTCTCCTCTGTCCCTGCCTTTCCCGTCCCCATCCCCATACACTCCACAACTGTCCCCTCTCCATCTTCTCTCCTCCCTCCCCCTTCCTTCCCCCCCCCCCTTCCTTCACCCTCCCCCTGCCTCTCCCCGCCTCTCCCC